>NW_026922614.1:0-20292 GCF_032062105.1 Saccostrea cuccullata
TTTTTCCCAAAATTTTTCAGGTTTAATTTTCTCCCCTGTTTAAGGACTTAATTAAATATTACTCCATCAAAGTTTGATTTTGGGGGGCAAATGTTGGTTAATACCGCATATAGTTCTTTTATTTTTTCAAAGTGCGTTGATTTGGTCCCAAATTCAGAGGGGGTGCAGCTTTGCTTAGTTTTTACTGATGATCTACTTTTAACCTTTCAGTCCTGATATGGTGGTTTCTTTCTACCAAGGAAATCTTTCTGATATTACATGGTCAAACATGCATTATAATGTTATAAAACTAAAGTTGAAGTTCTGCATCTCATTCTGTAATACAATGTACGCATTTTGGTGCAAATTGAAAAGACTTGAAAGTCACAATAATTTTCATATTATGCAATTTCCCCTAATATTTTGAATAACTGGATACCTCAATTTTTCAACACTAGGTTTGAAATAACAAGGTTTAACTTGTAATTTTTATTCTTTAAAAATACTTTGCAGATATTAGACTTTGCTCAAACTTCATCTGGTATTTGTAGGGGAACACAAATCTCTCATGTTTATACATGTAACTCTGTTTAATTTGATTAAAAAAATATCTTTTATAAAATCATTTTGAAAGCTATTATTACTTTCAGGCAATTAAGACAAATGCGTGCGATAATTTTCACATCTTGCCAAAAAAAAAAAAACCAGTATCACTCAGTCCTCAAAAATAAATCAAGCAAAATGTAACTGATATACAATATATGAATTGAATACACATCTATGTTTTAGAGACAATTTAAAACAATTCAAGCTTTCTGTCTATAAAAGAATGTCACATTCAAATATATAACGGCTGAATCATTATCAGCCAATATCATGTATTCTGCAAGAGACAGTACAATTGTTCATGTCATATCTACTGATGATGTATCTCATAAACAATGGCAAGCTTGTAGTCTAAACAAGAAATGTTCCCTCATAGTGACACCCCCCCCCCCCCCCAAGAAATAACTGTAATAATGTAGCCTTCTTTATTTTTTTTAACGGATGATTTTTTAAAGAGAGCCAGGGTTTCCTGACCAAAACAGACAAAAAATACAAAAAGAACCCCTCTCCAAAATAAAAACTCATTAACTAGATAGGGGTACATTATTGATCCACAAGTAAAATACAAGAAAACAAACCTAGTTGATTTTCATGCTACTACCCCAACTTATCTTTTGTTTATACCCATACCACTGGAAGGGAAACCTCTTATTATTGATCTTTTTTTTCAAAATTTAAAAAAATCTGTGATAACAGCCAGCCTTGCAACCATTTCTTCAGAATCAAGTGAGTCATTTCTCAGCATGATTAACAAATTGAGCAACTCTGGTTAAAAATATATGTCTGACACGTCCACATGGGGTCTTGGATGTCGCCTCGAGTTTCTCCCGAAGAGGAGGAAGTAGAGATATCTTCATCTGCTGATGGAAATCATACTGCAAAAAAAGAGAGAAAAAATGAAGTGACACTGTCTATGTGGAGGACAGCATTATTGATGTTGTTAAAAGCCTTATAGTTAATACAATCAAAATCCTGTGACAGTAAATAGAAAACCAGTCTTTAAAAATTTTATTTTTCAAATACAATTGAACTTCGTTAATATTATCTCAAAAATAAATATGAACGTGTCAAAGTGACTTGGCCGTCCAAACAAATTTTTTGTTTTACCTTTTTATTAACCTTAGAAATGTTATCTCAAATCCTTCGATTTTTATTTTAAATATGTTTCAAATTTTTATCTTTGTCCTGTTGTGTTTTAGATAAACAGGTTTGACTGTACAAATAAATGTTACACTGATGTTTTTAAAAACATGCCTTAACCTCTTTTATGAAATTTACTTGAGATTTTGATAAATTTATATTAAATCTATTGTTTCAAAATCTATGTTGCTTAAAAAGAAAATTTAATCAATTTAAAATTTAGTGGAGTCGCTTACTTCTTTAAAGGCTAAATAAGCAGCTTTAAATGCAGGTTGTTCATCATTCTGCATTGCTCGTCGATTACCATGAAGTACATATGCCCCACTTCGTTCTGCGCCCGTACACACACTCACGTACATACAGTGGTCAGGTCTGTAGTTCCATTCACATGGATAAACATAAAGCTCATCTGTGAGAAGAAAATTGTTGACATCACCATGCTATTAGAAAACAGAGATATATGTATGTGTGATCTTTGCATAAGTGAACTTTACATATTCTTTAATTTTTTTTTTTTTTTTGCATTTGTCAGACCATGCAAGGTCTAGATTTATTAAACTAATTACATTGAGACATTATCGGTGCTTCTTGAACTTCATAATTATTTATTTATACTTTGGCTAACACTCACAGTTCATGTTTGTACATATACATTTTGCTTCATGGGAAACCTTAAATATTTAAGGAGGCTGGGGGGTCAACAAATTAACCACCAGATTTAACTTATTTTTTTTTTAGATACGGTATCTTAAGCTGTCAACTATCATTCGGCAAAGAAAAAAATTCATACATTTTAGTTTTAAAATTTGATCATTTTTGTATACATGTATCTTTACATGGAGTTCTTCTTTTAAAGGAGATAAAATGCCTGAAAATGGCTGCCCCCCCCCAGCCTCTTTAAAGGCCTTTGTTTCCATTTGCATTTCATTCTTTTTAAAAAGTATAATGTACGAACACAGAGGATAACCCCAAAAATATCAAACCCCCCCCCCCCCCCCCCAAAAAAAAAAAAGAATCTGCAAGTCGTGTGACAAAAAAGGGTTGGGTTTGGTATGCGTACCCATCTGAAAAAATTAGTGTGAAATGAGTAAAATGAGGAGTGAAATGATATAGATTTTCAAATTCAACAATCATTTCTGAGATTCACCCTCACCTGGATGAAAGTGAAAGTAGATGTTAATGAGATCCTGATCTCCCCAGGTTATTTTCAGTTTGTATTCTTTGTAGTATTCACAATGGATGGAAGCCAAGTTGATTTTCGAAGCCTTGTTAAATTCATCAATATTACACCAATTTACCCCTAAAAAAATGGAGGAAAGAATATTATTTATAAAGCATTGTACACTTCATGACACAATTTATTGACAATATTTCAAACTCACTGGTACTTGTGTTTTGACATTAGTTGCAGACTTTTGAAAAATTGCTGCTGAAGATAGGTGATTCAATTCAACTTTTACATTAAAGTTCAAACTACTGATCATATAATCAATTGTATGTCGGCCAATTAAATTTGATAATTGATAGTAAAAATGATCTGATCTGAATACTAGCACTTGAACTGAAATAGAGATCTGTACCAAATTCTCCATAATATGGGTGCCTGGAAAATCTATTGTACCAGCCAGTATGTCGTCTTCACTATCTGGACCCAAAAGCTACCAGCTGGGTACTGTTGAACCGGGTAAAATAAACCAATTTCCTCCAGAGGAGACAGAAATAAAATATCTGTATCAACATACAGCACAGCATTTACATTGGTTAAGAGTGACTGGAAAAGAAATATGTTAGTTTTAAATACCTATTTGTACTCTTTTAAAGTTCAGTTCAGTTATGTTTACAAAATATTCAAAGAGGCAAATTAAACAAAGAATCACTTTTTTTATTTATTTATTCTATTGGACCCCCTTAAACTTGATTAAACATAAAGGAAAATAAAACCCAGGCACTTTTTACTTTCCATATATTTATATGGTTTATGAAATTGTTGACATAAATTTCATTCAGCTATAACAAGATACCAGGGTAATTACTGACTGGTTATTCTGTGAAGAAAAGCAGCGTCATTTTGCAAAAATCTTTGCTGAGATTCCACTTGTCTGGATATTTCTATCGATGCCTTCTCTGTGAAGTTGAAGGCAAAATATCAAGCAGAATTAAAACCCAACCCAATCCCATGCATAAAACCTTCTAAACACAGAGAAAGTATAACTACTGGTACGTGTATCTATTCTCTTTCAATTATTTCTTTCAATTATATACTTACTGGAATGAAAAGTCGTTGAGAGGCACAAGGTTTAAAAAGTTTCTTCCATTATTATTTGGGTCGGGAAAGATTATACTATACAAGTGGTATTCAAATTTGCTTCTAGCTGTACTTGGCCATGATGCAAGCTGTATAAAGAAATCCGTTAAAAATTCCAAAATATACATTTTTCAAAGAATAAAATAAGGGGGACCCCATAATATTGGAAAATTAAATATAATTTTTTGATTTAAAACACACAGGGATAAGACATTAAACAGTTTGTGTCACTTTCTAATTTTAAGAATATTTTGTTATAGAAGTATATGTATGTGAATATATACTGTATATAACTTTCTATTTTAATTTCAAAATATGCTATAACATGTTTGTTCATAGGGGAAAAAAAAAAACGATAAAGTGAAAGAACAAATTATAAAATAAATGAAAGTTACTGTTAATTTGAAAAATCAACCGACCTGTTGTTGTAATGAGGAATGAAGATCATCTTCAGCAAAATGTGGATGATGATGTAGCTTTTTGTGAAGAGGATGGCAGACTTGATGAGAATGATGGACTCGTTACCACGGTCACCACAAACAACAATAGAAAGGTGGATGCTCTCCCCCCATCTCTTGGCTTTTCTGTAAAAAAAATATCAAATTTTTGGGGTTTGGAATCATTAAAAAAGTATGTGGAAGCATCTATTGTTTCTATATATAAAATTGGTAATTATTGATGCATGGAAAATATACAAAATTACATGTCCATTTCCGGAGGAAACAATCTTAGTTTATTGGACAGTAAATACACGTTCATTAAAATACCATTATGATTAGACTTGCAACTAAATAATTGTTTATGTTTATTGTCTGATTTAAAATTTGGAACTAAATGAATATAAAAAATATACAATTTTAGGCTCAAAAGTAAAGAAGTGATTTATGATTAAATGTTCAAAATTCAGACAACTGGTATGGATGCATTGCCCAGACTATTCAACAGGTTGGGACCAATCGCCCAAATGGGATATTTTATCCTTTCAAAATAATAAAAAAAGTGTATATTTTTCTGATTTTTCCAATGATATCAAACTCAATTATTTCCGTGAAACGGTTCTTTTTTATTCAGCAGTTCTCAGAATTTTTGAAATGTCACTCGTATTATATCATCAGAAGGAGTAAACGCAGACCCAAAGAAAGTAGAGGGGCTGTCCCAACTTTCCAAACCAACTTCCATAAGAAGAATCAAGAGCATTCCTTGGACTGGCTTATTTACCGCAAATTCATTCCTAACTTTGCAAATTGCAGATCCATTAAATAAACTTTTACATAAGGAGACATTATTTTCATGGGATCAATGTAATGAGGCTTTTCAAAAATTGAAAGAGTTGATGACTATTGCTGCAGTGTGATGTTTTCCTGATTTTAAAAAACAATTTAAACTCAGTATTGATCCCAGTGATCAAGGTTTGGGTAATTCTTTCACAAGAAACGGATTTTTAAGCGTTATTGCATATGCAAGTAGAATTTTGAAAAAAAGTAAAAAACTACCTCCATTTAAAAGGAAGTTTTGTTGGGGGGGAATTGGAATATTGACAGTATTTGTTTGGACATAAATTCACTGTCATTACAAATCATAATCCATTGCGTTGGTTTATGGGGATAAAGAATCCAAGTGGACGATTAGCAAGATGGGCTTTAACTTTTAAGGAGTATATTTTGAAATTCAGTATAAACCTAGTCAGAAACATGGAAATGCTGGTGGATTGTCCAGATGTGGGAGTGATGGACCAAGTGTAATGTTCTTAGGAGAGTTACTTCAATCAAAGAGTATAAATGAAATGCAAATGAAGGATCCAAAGTTACAGATTTTTGCTACCTAAAGATAATAAACACTCAACAGACGAGGAGAGAGCTAGAGAGTTATGACTTCTGTTTCATTTTATGAGCTAGTGGATGATGTGCTTGGTATTTTGGGGACCAGATGTTAAAGGAAAGCGTAAAGACATTAGAAGGAGATCAGTTATTCCAAGGACATTATTGATGAAGTTTTAATGTGGTGTCACAATGACCATACAGCAGGACACCTGGTTTCATAAAACCATTTAAAAACATAAAATCTTCTGGGAAGGAATGTATAAAGACATAGATTTCTGGTGCAAATCCTCTTAAATTGTGCAAGTAGAAAAACACCTAAGGGGAGAAAACAGCTCCAATTTACCATACCTATAGACGGACCATTTGACAGAGTAGCGGTTGATGTTTTTAACCATTACCACCAAGTTTGAAAGGCAATAGTTATATAGTAGTGTTTTAGATTACTTGACAAGATGTGTGGAACACTCCCAGTATCAAATGCCGATGCAAAACCACAGCAAAAACTGTTCGTAGAAAAATTATTTGTCGACATTCAGCTCCTCGTACATTGCTTTCTGACAGAGGACGAAATTCACGAGTTTGATGAAGGAATTATGTGATATAGTGAATACAAAGAAGACATTTACAACTGCATACCATCCTCAGTGAATGGATTGGTAGGAAATTCAATGACACTTTAACAATTATGCTGTCAATGTTTTTGAATGATCTCAGCGAGACTGGGATGATTTTATTTCATAATTTTTATTTGCCTATAGGACAAGTATAAAGGGAAAATATTCAGGAAACACCATTTTATTTAATTTATGGAAGGTGTGGGGACTATCATTTGATGGGCATTATCTGAACCAACTCGTAGATATGCTGATGTGGGCGACCACAAATATGTTAATTATTTGATTAAATGAGGCCTTCGCCAATTGTGAAAAAAAACATAAAAGTTGCTCAATAAAAACAAAAACTACATCAGGACAAGAATGCAAAGGAGCCATAGTTTAGTATTAGAGAGTATGGATTTACTTGCCTGTGACAAAACAAGGTCCTACTCCCAAAATAATTATCCATGGAATGGACCAATCGCATAGTAGAGAAAACCTCCCCTGTTAATTTTAAAGTTTTAAAGTTGAAAGTTGTGATACAAAAGGAGACAACAGAATGTGCATGCAAATAGAATGCAGGCATTTGTTGACCTGAAGATTTTGCCCAATTTACATTGAATAGGACCAATCTGACAATGAAAGAGAATCTGGAGATGAAAATGAAGAGCAGTATCCAGGAATAAAAACAATTAAAAATTTGAAAATGCACAAAGAACGGTGTTAGAACCTGAAATAGTAGAAGTTTGTGATAAGTTATTCCAGGAATGATAAAGGGGGAATATAAGAATGAGGTAAAAGAAAGTGCATGGATGGATTCTTCACTTGTTCCAGGAAATTTTTTGGGAATTTGAAAGAAACTACAAAGGTCGAGGTGCTGCATACAGACAAAGAAGAAAATGAATTAGTGACATAGTGAAGAAGAAGTGAAAACAGGATTTTGGGGTTTTGGTGAAAATTAATTGTTATTCGGAAGATGGAGATAAAATTTTGATAAATTTTTCGGGACCGTGAATTGCGTAATGTACATTAAGATGACTAGTGCTCCAAAAACATGTGAATTGCTCCAACTTTTATTGTGAAGTGCTCCCCAAAAACATAAATTTTGGAATTTAACATTTGTCAGTTTATGTCTATATATTGGACATTCTGTAGATCACTAAATTTTCGCGACACCTTATTTTGCGAGATTGTCACTGACTCTTGATTAGCGAGATAAAAATTTTTTTTGAATTCTGGTTATTGCTCTATATAATCTTAAGGAATACTATTATCCGCGAGAAATAAATTTTCGCGAGCACACTGTCTCGCGTAATTACGCGAAAAAAAATTTCGCGAATAAAAAGTGATTTACAGTATACCAACTATGAAGAAGATTTGTCTGATCTTGAAAACCCTGAAAGTCCAGATACTTTGAGCTGGAAGAAGAAGCAGAGGGAACCAATGATGACTTAATCCCCACAAAGAAAGTGGAATGAATGTGCATAAACTTAAGTTAAAACGCCATCAACATACTTTGTAGATGGACATCAATCTATTGGGGAGAGACTGGAATTAGTTATAGAGAAGGATTAATACCAGAAGAAATAGACTTTTTCCCAAATTGCAACGAACATTTGAACAATTTGAGAAATCGTTTCGTGTTCGCTAAAATCTTGTAAATTCGCTCGTACTTCGTGTTGATGTACGTTTGGGCTATATAACTTATTTTTGACTATATAATCCATTTGCTTTGGATTAATGTTTTCACTAAACAATTTAACTTGTAATTTGTGTTACTATGGACAGCTAAATAACATTTTTATGAACAGTTAATAACTTAAAAAGTGGTCACTAAATGATAATATTCACTTTTCTAGTACAGCCTTTCTTAATTTTTCTTCAGCACTGATCTCTGCAGTTTTTCCTGGCTGATTTCCAACAATGCTGTCAATTTCTGAGAACTGATCTGGGGTAATTTATCATTCTGTTGATGGATCAGATAGAACATACAAACAGCGATGACAACGATGACAGTCGACCAAACTTAAAGATCATCCTACGCCCCATCCAGCATTGCTTAGTGTGCCTTCTAGTAAAATCGGTGAACCTGTGAATAAAAAAATATATAAAAGATGAGTGCACTTAAGCTGTGAGATTGGGGGCCCCGGGGTTTTGCCTAAAATAAAACCCCAATGTCATTAAATTTATGTTTTATAGCACAGGCCTTTAGATCGCTTAGAAAAAGAAATTGAGTTGTAAAAAAAAAAATAAAGGTATGGAACTCTTTTAAGGGTTTTTTTCCCAATAAATTTTTTAAATCAAACGCTTTAAAAATTTTATTTCTATCCATATTTATTCATATATAAACAATCTTCATTACTACCAAAGTTCATTCCGTAATTCCGTAAACTTCTCGAGATATTCTGAAATAAACCCAAAATTGACCTTAATTTTCTTTACTCGACATCAGCTACACTAATTGTTAAGCGGGAACGACGGGACAAATTTTTTTACGGAATTCACTAACAACATTTCAGCTGTTAAATTTTTTTTAAATCCGAAAGGTATATTATACATTCGGGGAAAAAATTTGTTAAACCATAGCTTCTTTTTCATTCATAATCAACATCGCGATGCAGTTGTTGATGTAGACTTTTCAAATTAATTCCTCGCTAAAGGGAAATTTTACGGACTTAATCTTACAATCTGGAGTAAGAAATAATTTTAAAAAAGTTGAAAGATTTTGCAAAATACTATGAACCCTTCGCTCCTTTAAAAAAACAGTCTGTTTACATGGAATGACCAGGGGCCCAAGCTAATTTTGAGTAAAAAAAAAGGTCATTTTTGGAATTGGTATCAGAATATCTCGAATATATCAATCACACGATCGGCTGTCTCCAAAAGCTCTGACGATCTCCGTTGCATGTGACTACAGATTCAGATGCATGCAATTTGGTTAAGTGGCGGTCAAAATTTCAACAAACAATTGGATGTTTCAAGTTTTTTATGGGGCAACTGCCTCACCTAGGTAGACCCAACGATCACACCGTAGACATATTACAATCCAAGTTAAGATTAAACATATATTTTTTTTAAAAACCCGGAAAAATAAATTAATAAAATATTTATTGAATTGAATTACTGCTGAACTCCCAACTTCAATTTGGCACTAAAATGGAAGATGGTTTTGTGAAACATTTGGGGTTTTTAAAAAAAAGATTTTATTTTTTTTTTTAAATTTTGGGGATTGGAACAGTAGTGGGGTGCACGTATATAGGCAGCATTTGAATTTTTGGTCACGTGACCCTACATTGGAAGGCGGGAAAACCGCGATTTTTGAATCACCCATGTTTAGCCCTGGGGTCAAGTCAAAATGAAAAAGCCTAATGGTCTTGACGAGGAAAGTTCCGGGGGCCCGGGATATCAAGTGCAAAAATCAAAAAGTTGTCAGAAGGGTGTCGTGTGACATAGCAAATGGAAGGTCTCGACAGTAGAATTCAGCCCAAGGGTGTTCCGGGGCACGAGTGCAAAATGAAAAAGTTCCCCAAAAGGTATTTTGTGGTATATCAAATGAAAGGTCTCAACGAGTAGGGTTCAGCCCGGGGGTGTTCTGGGTCATCAAGTGAAAATCAAAAAGTTATTTAAAAGAATCGTGTGACATATCAAATGGAAGGTCTCCAAGGTTAAGTTCAGTCCGGGGGTGTTCTGGGGTCATTGAGGAAAAATTTACCTGAAGTGTTGGATGTGATATATCAAATAAAAGTTCTCGACGAGTAGAGTTTAGCCAAAGTGTGTTCTGGGGTCATCAAGCGCAAATTCAAAAAGTTACCTTATGGAAGCGTGTGTCCTACCTAATGGACGTGTCCGGGTCATTGCTGCAATATTAAGAATTTCCTAATAGTATAAATGCTCTGAACGCTCGTAAATCTCTTCATTATCAAACAGAATGGCAACGACGCTAGTCCTTCGATCCTCCGAAGGCAAACACCTGTTCCCAAGAAAAAATTATGGTTTCACCGTCACATTGCCAAAAACGTTGGTGTTTATGGAACACTGGACACTAGAATTAAGTGAATTTTATTCACAACCCCTGTCAAGACCACAAAGAAGGAGCTTTTCATCTACTGTGACGCATGCGACACCTTTTGTGGTGGGTGAACAATACAGACCATTGCTGAGGTGTGTCGTTTTGGAGTCCAACAAGAATCAAATCTTCACGAGACCGTACCCAGTTCTGATGCGAATCCAAGAGTTGAAAAAGATACGCATGGAAATAAGAGATAAAGATTATGAGTATGCCACATTTCTTGAATGGCGAGATTAGCCTGACTCTGATATTTCGACCCGCAGCCATGACCAGTTCCTCTGCCAAAAAACTATTTTAAAAAAAGTTATTCAAGCATAAATTGGTCACATTTCGAGAGAGTCTGCGGAAGAGTCAACATGCATAAAGTCCAGAGCGACGACTGCCGAAGCTGGTTTTCCCGAAAGGATGTCTTAAAGCTGCGTCAGTGAAATGTACACGGAAAGATGGGAATGCCGCCGCCGAAGGCGGTAGCAAAGGCGTCGATGCCGCCGCCGCCACCACCACCATCGCCGCCACCGCAGGTGATCACGCCGCCGACGCTGAAATTCACGCCGCCGCCATTCAAGCCACCGCCGTCGCCGCTGCCGCTGGAGTGCATGCCGCCGCAACTCAAGCCACCGCCGCCGCTGCCATCAGCGACTCTTCCTTCACAGCAACGACACCAGGACTTTGTCTTCAGGTATCCCTTTACAGCAAATATTTCGGGCCACGTGTTGTTGCAAGACGTATTTCTGTAAAATGCTCTTGCAACACCGCCTCCTCCCGAGAGAATCATGGCTCTACAAACATATGATGTCATTCAGAGTACCGTTTATCCCAAGGTTTAATTTATTCAAGGAAT
This sequence comes from Saccostrea cuccullata, assembly GCF_032062105.1. Lineage (NCBI taxonomy): Eukaryota > Metazoa > Mollusca > Bivalvia > Ostreida > Ostreidae > Saccostrea > Saccostrea cuccullata. The sequence goes on from NW_026922614.1 coordinate 11,357, forward strand.
ACCTTTGGATCTGGATCAAGATTCCTTTAAACATCCCAGAACGAGAAATCTCGTGATTTTGGACGATCTAATGTCTACGCCTTCCAAAGATTCCAGAATCAACGAAATGTTTACGGAGGGCAGTCATCACAGAAATCTATCGGCCGTGGCTATCAATCAAAATATGTACTATAACAAAGATCCCACCCAAAGACGAAATTGTCACTACCTGGTCCTGTTTAACAATCCGGTGGACAGACACCAAGTCATGACCTTTGCTCGACAGATATATCCCGAAAATCCTCAACACCTGCTGAGACATTTTAAAGACGCTACTTCCAAACCGTATGGATACCTGTTAGTGGATTTGAAGCCAACTACACCCGAACACCTGCGTATGCGCAGTGACGTCTTGAATCATAAAACAGCAAGAAGCAGAGAATTTCCCTCATTCTCCGACAGCTATTCCTGCCGATGGGACGTACCACGTGTCTGTTCCTTCAACCTACTAATCCATCAGGTCGGATTTTCAACACATCACTCTTACAGAAGATATGCCTTCCTGTGATGATTGTGGTCTGGTATTTGAAAACGTCCACGACCTTTAAAGACATGTGAAAAGATGGTGTCCAGAAAACGGACAAAGGAAAGATCCGAAAGATAATGTTGCCCCCATGGAGGTGGATGAAAGCGAAGACGAAGAGGACGAAGAGAAAGAGGATGACGACAACGATATTGATGAAAAGGATAGTGATGAATCCTAAGAGGCCTACTTAATATTTTGAGACTATTCCCAATCATTATTTGAAGAATGGACTATTACTTGTACATTGTTGCATTTACTTGAAAAAACAGTGGGAAAAAGCGTTGTTCTTTATGCCACTACAGGTCACGTGATCAGGTATTATATGAGGAGGTGGGAAACATTTCAGCTTCATTTTAGTGTTGTCTATGCCATAAGAAACATTTCTTGGGAGTATTACTGCAAATGTATTATATTTAGCGCGTACGATATTTGACGGAAATTGAGTTTTGAATGAGTTAGCATAGATTTGATTTAGCGCAAATGGTTACAGAGACAGGAACCAGAGACAGTCTACAACGACCCTTGAGACGACATTATCGTCGCAATCAGGTGGTCGTCGCTGGCATTGATGATCAATGGGATGCCGATCTCATGGACATGACAAAATTCAGCAAAGAAAATGACGGTGTCCGGTTCGTACTCTTGGTCATTGATATCTTCTCCAAGTACCTGTGGATGCAACCTTTAAAGGATAAGAAAGGGCCAACCGCAGCCCGGGCACTCGAAGACATATTGCGTGAAGGGAGACAACCAACGAAGCTACGCACGGACAAAGGACAAGAATTTCGATCAAAAGCCTTGAACAATGTATTAGCGGATCACAACATACAACATTTTTATTCTCAAAACACCGAAGTAAAGGCCAGCTATGCAGAAAGAGCCATCAAGACGATCAAAACTAAAATGAATCGTTATATGACATTCAAAAAATACCAACGATACTTTGATCGTCTTCAGAATTCGCTCGGAATTAGAACAAGATGTACCACCGCATTATTGACACCGAACCTGAACTGGCTAGACCAAACAACGACGAAGTGCGCGTATCTATATTTCTGTTGCGAGAGGAGATCCCGCGCAAGCAAACAAAGCGGAATTTCGAGAATATCATCCATTTTTGACAGGATTTTCACCGTGTTGCGACGTTTCCTGAGGAACGGCATTCCAGTGTACTCAAGGACTACAATGACGAAGCCATTACGGAGACATTCTATCAACCGGAACTCCAAAAAGTGGATGTTACTGTTGTTAGAGACAAGGATACGTTTAAGATTGAAAAAGATCCTGAAGACCCATGGAAGAGGACCAAGCATGCAACATTTTGTGAAATGGCTGCATTGGCCAAAGAAATTCAATCCTTGGATAAATGCTGATGACATGGCTGCATAATTGTGTGCAATTATCTTTGTTTATCTTGAAATTAAATGTATTCAGATTTATGTAGAAAATATTGCTCTTCATGTCTTGTAATAAAATATGAACAAAAACGATGTTGTTTTGATCAATCCCGGGCTTACCTCTACTCTTGAGGATCTTCCATTTGATCGGTCACACCATACTCTTGGGTAATTTTTTGAATTTGCACTTGATGACCCCAGAACACCCCCGGGCTTAACCGTACTCGTTGAGACCTTTCATTTGATATACCACAAAATACCTTTTGGGTAACTTTTTCATTTTTGCACTCAATGACCCCGAAACACCCCTGGGCTGAACTCTACTCTTCTACTTTTCGAGGCCTTCCATTTGATATGTCACACGATACCATATGGAAAACTTTATTAATTTGCACTTGATGACCCCGGATCACTACCAGGCTGACCCTACTCATCGAGACCTTTCATTTGCTATGTCACACGACACTTCTGAGAACTTTTTTATTTTTACATTTGATGACCCCAGAACACCCCCGGGCTGACCTCTACTCGTCGAGACCTTTCATTTTGCACTTGACTCAAGGGCAAAACATAGATGATTCAAAAATTGCGGTTTTCCGGCCTTCCAGTGTAGGGTCAAGTGACCAAAAATTCAAATACTGCCTTCTGATTGGTTCAAAGTTTGGTGACGTCATTCCGCTCGAAATTCAAACCGTGATCTATATAAGCCCACCCCACTACTTCAAACAATCACATTTAATATGGAGTTAAAACATGAGATTATGCTGGCCAATTCTAAAATGTTTTTTTAATGATGCCATTATTCCGCCCCCCCCCTCCTCCCTTGCTTTTTGCTTGCGATTTATGTGCTTTTAAATAATGATACTATATACGAAAGAGCTTATTTTCTTATTATATGAAATTAAATTTTGTAAAAGAGGAAAATATAGAGGAAAAGGCTTTACAGATGGCAGGTTGAATAAAAACTTGGATAAATCCGAGACTTTACACCTAAAAATATTTTCTATATTCGGTACGTGCAAGTATCATTTCGCCAAAATATTTCGAGAAAATAAAGAAAGAAATTTTACTTGGAAATAAGATATTTAATGAACCTAAGCTGTCTGCTCTCAGATATGCATGCACAAATATTTTTTTTGAATATCGAGTATCAAGAAATCAAACAGATGTGTAGTTTTTTTACGTTTAATTTTCATGTACGCAAAAGACATTAGTGATTTAAATATATACATTTGAATCAATAGATACATTCATTCAAAAACAGTTGACTGATTGAAAGGAAGTAAGAGACAGGCATATTTTTCTGGTAAATTAAAATGAGTGTGTGTGTGTGTGTGTTTTTCTTAATAATATAAAAAACTTTACGTGTTATTTTTCTTGTAGGAAAAAAGGGGGATTTAAAAAGAAGGGGAAAAAAACAATCCAAAGTTTAGTCATGACTGATATTTCTAAGGAACCGGATGGGCCTCCTTGTCACCCCCACTATGCTCTACTCTTAAATAGAGAAGCTACATTTGAGAATGGCTAGGCCCGAATCTTTAGAAGAGTTAATACCCAATTTGACCAAAACCGGATTTTACTACAGGAGAGTGAGAGATAGTACTACCTGCCTGTTTTCATTGTGGTTTAAATTTAACCCAATGGGATCCTGACGATGATCCCTATGTAGAACATGCTTATTGGAACCTTAATTGTCCTTACATCATCAATACTATTAGAGGAAGAGGGTGGTGATGAATGTGTTCATTATTTCTATAGATCAGTTGGGATATAAAACTTTACCTGAAATAAAACCTCTACTCACCCCCACCGAGATCCAGGCTCGAGGAAGATGTCACATATGTTTAGACGAAGAATTACAAATTGCTTTTATTCTTTGTGGACACGTATGTTGCTATGCCTTATATGCCCCATCTGTCGAGCTGTCAGACGTAAAGAGAACCCAGCGTCTATTTCTGTGTTAGCTATAAATAAAAGACTGAAACCACAGTTTAAAAAGTTTTGTGTTCTCTAGTGCTAAGCAATCTCATAACAACCCAGTTTTTTGCTTAAGTTGTGCAAATCAAATAATAAAAAAACTTTCATAGACTGAGATAAATTATGTTATTTATTCAAATGACTATATAAATGTTAATAATTTAACACACAAGAAGGGGATCAGACTCACAAGCTCTGATTATAATGAAAGAACTGAAACCACATTTTAAAAAGTTTTTTAAAGATTTGGTTTTTTTGAAAAAGATTAATAAACTGAAAGCCTTAAAGTCTAAAAGATTGAAAGTCTGAGTGAAAGTATAAAAAGCCTGAAAATATATATAAAAGCCTAAAAGTTTAAAAGACCGAAAGTTTTAGAAAATGATAAGGTTTGAAAGACTGAAAGTCTGAAAGCCCATAAGTCTGAATCTCAAAATTCAATACAGAATGTGTTTTGAAAGAATGAAAGTCAGTATATGATTTTGCTTGTAATTTTTCTTTTAAATAAAAGAGCACTGTTACAACGCACTTTGAATTTTTTTTTTTCAAAGTGCATTAAATTTGGGACCAAATCAACGCACTTTGAAAAAATATAATTTCTTTTCAAAGTGCGTTAATATCGACCATATTAACGCACTTTGAAAAAAAGTATATGGCTTGGTCAAATTTTCTTGCAAATCTTAGGTATGATACATAATTGAACCTGTTTAATAACTCTTCGGTGATGAGGTCACTTCAGGATGTGAAAGTGAGCGTTTTTGATTTTTCTATGATTCGAAAATTCTTTTCTCTCTTCAACGTTTTACTGTAATTATTTTTTTTCCAGTTTGCATGCATTTTATGTAAACTAAGATTTATTCAAAGTTTTCAACGTCACACCAGTTATGCAAATACATATATTTGGTGTAGCATAGCCATCGGTACCTGAAGAAGTCACAAAAATGTTTTGCAAAGATATACATAATATAGGCATTGAAAATCGGAGCTTAACTTGAGGGGGCACTTTCAATTTGCTACCAATGGTTATGTAATGTGTATAAGAACAAGAGGCCCATGGGCCTTATAGGTCACCTGAGCATCATGCAACAACTCTCAAATAATTGAATTTGGTTTATGTTTTAAGCTAGATGCTATGGCATTCACAATTCTGAAAGAGGCATCATTGCTAATCATGAGTATACACTTAGCAATTGCTTAGTTTTGTTATTTAATACCCATAGACAGGGTAGGGGGAAAATGCGTTTCAACTAATCAGTAATATTCAGCAATAATCAAAAGTGCCCCTACCACAAATGAACCCTGACCCTAGGTCCACACATTGCACTATTTTTGAAAAGGCACACTTACTAATCAATAATGTTTGATTAATACTAAGGAGCAGATTTCAAACAATTCATTTTCAGTATATAAGCAGAGCTCCCCCCCCCCCCCGGTACCCCTGGCCCAGGGACCTTGAAATTCACAATTCTGGAAGAAGATTCCTTGCTCATCATAGCTATATAAGGTAGTTTATCTGTTTATTACCCAGAAGCAAAGAAGAAGATTTTCAAAGATATAATGTATTTTACTATATAATCATTATAGAGCCCCATCCTAACACTAGAACCCCTGACCCGGGGCCATAAAATTCACAATTGTGGTAGAGGCACTCTTGCTCATCATAACTATGTACTTAGTTAGTTTATTTAATACCCAGAAGCAGAGAAGAAGATTTTCAAAGAATGAATGCATTTTCACTATATAATCAATAGAGCCCCAACCTAACACCAGAACCCCTGACCCTGGGGCCATAAAATTCGCGATTTTGGTAGACGCACTTTTGCTCATCATAACTATGTACTTAGTAAGTTTATTTAATACCTAGGAGCAGAGAAGAAGATTTTCAAAGAAATAATGCATTTTCACTATAAAGTCAATAGAGCCCCACCCTAGCACTAGAACACCTGACCCTGGGGCCATGAATTTCACAATTTTGGTAGAAGACTCAATGCTTATTACATTCATGCCAACAGTTTGACTGCTTGATGTCCATAAGTAAAAGAAGATTTTTAAAAATTTCATTAATTTTAGTGGTTTTGGCCCCATCCCTCAGGCCCCAAGGGGGCGGGGACCATAAAATTCAGAATTTTTGTTCCCCTTCACCCATAGATGCTGTATACCAAATTTGGTTGAAATTGGTTCAGTGGTTTCAGAGAAGAAGCTGAAAATGTTCCCAAATTTAATGCACTTTGAAAATGTTTTCAAAGTGTGTTGATTTTGTCCTAATTTTAACGCACTTTGAAATTTTTTTTCAAAGTGTGTAATTTTTTCAAAGTGCGATGCCACAGTGGTTAGATTCCATAGGGGTGCAGCTTTGCTCAGGCAATACTGATGATCTGCTTTTGACCTTTCAGTCCTGATATGGTGGTTTCTTTACACCAAGGAAATCTTTCTGATATTACATGGTCAAACATGCATTATAATGGTATCAAACTACAATTGAACTTCTGCATCTCATTCTGTAATATGGTGTAAATTGAAAAGACTTGAAAGTTAAAACGATTTTCATTTTATGCCCTTTCCCTTAATATTTTAATTAACTGGATATCTCATTTTTTCCATTCCCAAGGGGTTTGTAAATAACAAGGTTTGGCTTGAAATTTTTGTTGTCTAAAGAAACTTGACATAAAATAGACTTTTTGTTCATACTTTATCTGGTATTTGTAGGGGAACACAAATCACTTTTGTTTACAACTCTGTTTAATTTCATTAACAAAATATCTTTATAAAGTCATTTTCAAATCTATTTTTACTTTCAGGCAAGCAATGGAGTCAACTGAATGTAATGATTTTCATATCTTGCAAAAAAAAAAAAAAATAAATATATAAAAATACAGTATCAATCTGTCCCAAAAATAATCATGCAAAATGTTAATGATATACAGTAAATGAAATGAATACATAGCTATGTTTCAGAGACAATTCAAAACAATTCAAGCAATCTGTCTATAAAAGAATATCACATTCAAATATAAGGCTGAATCACTATCAGCCAATCACATGTAATCTGCAAGAGACAGTACAATTTTCCATGTCATATCTTCTGATGATGTATCTCATAAATAAAGGCAAGCTTGTAGTCTAAATAAAAAATGTTCCCTCATAGTAAATTGACGCCCCCCCCCACCAACCCAAGAAATAGCTGTAATAATGTAGCCTTCTTTATATTTTTAACAGATGATTTTTTAAAGAGAGGGTTTCCTGACCAAAACAGATAAAAAATACAAAAAGAACCCCCCTCCAAAAAGAACTCATTAATAACTAGATAGGGCTACATTATTGAGCCACAAGAAAAATACAATGAAAACAAACCTAGTTGATTTTCATGCTACTACCCCCAACTTATTTTATATTTATGCCCATACCACTGGAAGGGAAACCTCATATCATTGAATCTTTTTTTTCAAAATTTAAAAAATCTGTGATAACAGCCAGCCTTGCAACCATTTCTTCAGAATCAAGTGAGTCATTTTTCAGCATGATTAACAAATTGAGCAACTCTGGTTGAAAATATATGTCTAACACGTCCACATGGCGTCTTGGATGTCGCCTCAAGTTTCTCTTGAAGAGGGGAAGGAGGGATGTCTTCATCTTCTGATGGAAATCATACTGCAAAAAAGAGAAGAAATGACACTGTCTATGTGGAGGAAAGAATTATTGATGTTGTTACAAGCATAACAGTGGCATTATTCTGATAAATATTTTTGGCATAATACAATCAAAATCCTGTGACAATTAAAACAAAAGACAGTCTTTAAAAATTTTATTTTCCAAATACACTTGAACTTCATTATCTCAAAAGAAAACAAACAAAAAACATCAGTGTGTCAAAGTGACATGGCTGACCCAGCCTCTTTTTTGTTTTACCTTTTTGTTAACCTTGTTATTTCAAATCCTTGGATATTTTAAAATCTATTATCTTTGTCCTGATGTGTTTGAGATAATGAGGTTTAACTGTACAAATATATGTTACACTGATGTTTTTAAATTAAAAATACTTCAACATATCTTTAACTCTTTTATGAAATTTACTTCAGATATAATAAATTTATGTTAAAATTTATGTCAAAATCAATGTCACTTTTTTTATCTCAGTGGAGTCACTTACTTCTTTAAAGGCTAAATAAGCAGCTTTAAATGCAGGTTGTTTATCATTCTGCATTGCTCGTCGATTACCGTGAAGTACATATGCCCCACTTCGTTCTGCACCTGTACACACACTCATATACATACAGTGATCAGGTCTGTAGTTCCATTCACATGGATAAACATAAAGCTCATCTGTGAAAAGAAAATTGTTCACATCACCATGCTATTAGAAAACAGATATATGTATGTGTGATCTTTGCATAAGTAAACTAATATTATATAATTTTTATGCACCCAGATTGATAGATCCAGGCATATATTTTTTTGTCCTGTCTGTCTGTTTGTCTGCAAACATTAACTTTCGCCATAACTTTTGAACCGTGAGAGAAAGAGACTTCATATTTGGTATGCATACTCCACTAATGAAACTCTTTCAAATGGCACCAAGGCCAATGACCTTGTGACCTTGGCTGTGACTTATATGCTAAAAATAGCTTTTTTGAACCTTATGCATAACTTTTGAACCATGAGAAATAGAGACTACGAATGAAGTTCTTTCAAATGACACCTAGTTCAAAGTAATTACTTAGAGATTCTATGGGGGTGCTTCTTGAACTTCATACTTATGTATTTATACTTTGGCTCACACTCGCAGTACACGCTGTACAGGTACATTGTTAAATTATTTCTGAGATTCGCCCTCACCTGGATGAAAGTGAAAGTAGATGTTAATGAGATCCTGATCTCCCCAGGTTATTTTCAGTTTGTATTCTTTGTAGTAATTCACAATGGATGGAAGCCAAGTTGAGTTTCGAAGCCTTGTTAAATTCATCAACATTACACCGGAATTGACCCCTGAAAAAGTGTTGAAA
>NW_026922615.1:0-19706 GCF_032062105.1 Saccostrea cuccullata
AATTTTAAACAATTAATCGTTTTGAACCGTTTCCTGAGCTAGACTGCCATTCAAATGCTGCGAAGTCCCCCGGGGAATGTTTTCACTGGAAAAAATCGACGCCAATTAGTATTTCAGGGAGTAATTTATCAGAAAAGGAGTCTTCATCTGATAATTTGCGACAATAAAAACATCTGTTTTACAATAGATACATACTTTGTGACAGACTACGGTTTCTGTGGAATCATTTTAATTCGTGGAATTACTAGTTTAAAGGCACTTGATTTCGTTGGTAACACTCTAATACGAAATATTATATCACCTGTGCCCTGACATTAATGCTTATTTGTTAGTAAGGGTCCCTTCCCTTGAAGCAATGACTTGACAGTATGTTTCATCACATTAAAAAACTTCTCATCTTATTTGTCAGCAGGGAAATACAACTTAAGATAATATTGCTCAAATTGGGAGAATTTAAAAAATATTATGATAGACTGCATATATCCATATCTCAGGGGAACCTAAGTATGTCGTAATCAAAAATGACCCCGTGTATGAACATACTGTCAGTCGAAATATTCAGCTGAAGCCGTCTATTTAGCAACCCTTTTGAATCTACGCTATAGGAAAGAGTGCGGAGACCGCTGTAATAAAAAAAAAGTTTAGATGTTTCTACTTATGTTACAAATATTTTTTACAAATGTTTTTGATTTCAATTTTAATCATTGGTCAAAAAAAAAAAACTACTGAGACGCGTATTGATTTCGACCTCGTTACGTTGCGTCTTGAAATTCACTGCGGGACGTAGAAACCGTTCTTTCGGACGATACCGTTCAAACTTAAGTTCAATAGGTGCTTGCACGAAAAATACATCCCCACGGCTCCAAGGCACCAAGTGCCGAGTATAACTTTAAATTTACAGTCATTCACCCGTAAGTGGTAAGTCGTAGCTGAATGTGAGTGAAAAAATGGAAAGGAACGTAAAACAAACAAAAACAATGCTTTTAAATTGATTATCAGAGCCATTTGTAATATAAATGATATCTCCAAACGATATTTAAAAACATTATTATAACAATTACATAGACAGATCAGAACACAGCTGGTCATACGCGTTGTTGCAAACCTTGAACTTTAACATCCTCAAGGTGCTTGTTTAGAGTACATTACTACGTCATATTTCTCCGTAGGTATATGTAACTCTAGCATAGCTACCTCTTGTTGTTAGCATCGATGCCTCTAGCATTTAGCAAAGCTACTTCTCGTAGTTAACAGTTTCCTCAAGCAGTAAGCACATTTACCTCCAGAAGATAGCACGGTTACTTCTAGCTTTAATAACAATCTCTAGCAAATAGCAAAACTATCACTTACAGTGTAGCATAGCTACTTCTAGAAGTCGACAGAGCTTCCTCTAGTTGTTAGCTCAGCTAGGTGTACCTTTAGCTACCTATAGCAGCATGGGGTATCATATATGATAAGAAAAGCATTTTGTATGCCTATTTATTATGGCAAAAGATGCTTTGCTAGTCTGTATACAGCTAGTCTTGACTATTGGACTATAACATGCCCTCAATATAACCATCAATGACTATTACATGTCCTCAATATAACTGTATACAGCTAGTAAATGTCATCAATGTTACTGTATACAGCTAGTCTGGACTATTACATGTCCTCAATGTAACCGTATACAGCCAGTCTGGACTATTACATGTCCTCAATGTTACTGTATACAGCCAGTCTGGACTATTACATGTCCTCAATGTAACCGTATACAGCCAGTCTGGACTATTACATGTCCTCAATGTAACCGTATAACATGCTCAATGTCTGTATACAGCTAGTCTGAACTATTACGTGCCCTCAATATAACCGTATACAGACTATTACATGTCTATAATGTATTCGTATACAGCTAGTCTGGACTATAACATGTCCTCAATATAACCGTATACAGCTAGTCTGGACTATAACATGTCCTCAATATAACCGTATACAGCTAGTCTGGACTATTACATGTCCTCAATATAACCTGTACTATTACAGCTAGTCTGGACTGGAATATAACATGTCCTCAATGTTATAACCGTATACAGTCCTCAATATAGTCTGGACTATTACACGTCATCAATGTAACTGTACACAGCTAGTCGGGACTATCAATGTCATCAATGACTATTAACAATGTTACTGTATACAGCTAGTCTGGACTATAACATGTCCTCATTATAACCGTATACAGCTAGTCTGGACTATAACATGTCCTCAATATACCGTATACCGTCTGGACTATACCCGTATATACAGCTAATCGGGACTATTTCATGTCATCAATGTAACTGTATACAGCTAGTCTGGAATATAACATGTCCTCAATATAACCGTATACAGCTAGTCTGGACTATAACATGTCCTCAATATAACCGTATACAGAAAATAGTCTGGACTATTACATGTCATCAATGCAATAACTGTATACAGCTAGTATATACAGCTAATCGGGACTATTTCATGTCCTCAATGTAACCGTATACAGCTAGTCTGGACTATTACATGTCCTCAATGTTACCGTATACAGCTAGTCTGGACTATAACATATCCTCAATGTAACCGTATACAGCTAGTCTGGACTATAACATATCCTCAATGTAACCGTATACAGCTAGTCTGGACTATTACATGTCCTCAATGTTACCGTATACAGCTAGTCTGTATACAGCTACTATTACATGTCCTCAATGTAACCGTATACAGCTAGTCTGGACTATAACATGTCCTCAATATAACCGTATACAGCTAGTCTGGACTATAACATGTCATCAATGTAACACGTGCCCTCAATATAACCGTATACAGCTAGTCTGGACTATAACATGTCCTCAATATAACCGTATACAGCTAGTCTGGACTATTACACGTCATCAATGTCACTGTACACAGCTAGTCTGGACTATTACATGTCCTCAATATTACCGTATGCAGCTAGTCTGGACTATTACATGTCCTCATTATAACCGTATACAGCTAGTCTGGACTATAACATGTCCTCAATATAACCGTATACAGCTAGTCTGGAATATAACATGTCCTCAATACGTTTACAGCTAATCTGGTATATGTCCCAATATAACCGTATATATACAGCTAATCGGGACTATTTCATGTCATCAATGTAACTGTATACAGCTAGTCTGGAATATAACATGTCCTCATATAACCGTATACAGCTAGTCTGGACTATAACATGTCCTCAATATACCGTATACAAGTCTGGACTATAACATGTCCTCAAATACCCGTATATACATCTGGAATTTCATGTCATCAATGTAACTGTCGATTTTATTTTGCGAATTCGGGTCAAAATGCTGTTGATTAATTTTTACGTTTCAAAATTTTGCGAATGACCACTCTTTGTTTACATTTTCTTATTGATGGTTTATTTTTAAGAAAAATATTTCTGCGAATGCAATGAACTCGCAAATTTGCTAAAAATTTATCTACAGCAAAAATTTCCAGATTTACGGTATACCCGTATATACAGCTAATCGGGACTATTTCATGTCATCAATGTAACTGTATACAGCTAGTCTGGAATATAACATGTCCTCAATATAACCGTATACAGCTAGTCTGGACTATAACATGTCCTCATTATAACCGTATACAGCTAGTCTGGACTATAACATGTCCTCAATATAACCGTATACAGCTAGTCTGGACTTTAACATGTCCTCAATACCGGGGTATACCCGTATATACAGCTAATCGGGACTATTTCATGTCATCAATGTAACTGTATACAGCTAGTCTGGAATATAACATGTCCTCAATATAACCGTATACAGCTAGTCTGGACTATAACATGTCCTCAATATAACCGTATACAGCTAGTCTGGACTATAACATGTCATCAATGTAACTGTATACAGCTAGTCTGAACTATTACGTGCCCTCAATATAACCGTATACAGCTAGTCTGGACTATTACATGTCTATAATGTATTCGTATACAGCTAGTCTGGACTATAACATGTCCTCAATATAACCGTATACAGCTAGTCTGGACTATAACATGTCCTCAATATAACCGTATACAGCTAGTCTGGACTATTACATGTCCTCAATATAACCGTATACAGCTAGTCTGTACTATTACATGTCATCAATGTAACTGTATACAGCTAGTCTGGAATATAACATGTCCTCAATGTTACCGTTTACAGCTAATCTGGACTATAACATGTCCTCAATATAACCGTATACAGCTAGTCTGGACTATTACACGTCATCAATGTGACTGTACACAGCTAGTCGGGACTATTACATGTCATCAATGTTACTGTATACAGCTAGTCTGGACTATAACATGTCCTCATTATAACCGTATACAGCTAGTCTGGACTATAACATGTCCTCAATATAACCGTATACAGCTAGTCTGGACTATAACATGTCCTCAATACCCCGGTATACCCGTATATACAGCTAATCGGGACTATTTCATGTCATCAATGTAACTGTATACAGCTAGTCTGGAATATAACATGTCCTCAATATAACCGTATACAGCTAGTCTGGACTATAACATGTCCTCAATACCGTAAATCTGGAAAATTTTACGTCGATTTTATTTTGCGAATTCGGATGAAAATGCTGTTGATTAATTTTTACGTTTCAAAATTTTGCGAAGAACCACTGCTTTGTTTACATTTTCTTATTGGCATTTTATTTTTAAGAAAAATATTTCTGCGAATGCAATAAACTCGCAAATTTGCTAAAAATTTATCTACAGCAAAAATTTCCAGATTTACGGTATACCCGTATATACAGCTAATCGGGACTATTTCATGTCATCAATGTAACTGTATACAGCTAGTCTGGAATATAACATGTCCTCAATATAACCGTATACAGCTAGTCTGGACTATTACATGTCCTCAATACAACCGTATACAGCTAGTCTGGACTATAACATGTCCTCAATATAACCGTATACAGCTAGTCTGGACTATTACATGTCCTCAATATAACCGTATACAGCTAGTCTGTACTATTACATGTCATCAATGTAACTGTATACAGCTAGTCTGGAATATAACATGTCATCAATGTAACTGTATACAGCTAGTCTGGACTATAACATGTCCTCAATATAACCGTATACAGCTAGTCTGGACTATAACGTCATCAATATAACCGTATACAGCTAGTCTGGATCATTACATGTCCTGTGCTAGTCTGCACTATAACATGTCCTCAATGTAACAGTATACAGCTAGTCTGAACTATTACATGTTCTTAATATAACCGTATACAGCTAGTCTGGACTATTACATGTCCTCAATGTAACCGTATACAGCTAGTCTGGACTATAACATGTCCTCAATATAACCGTATACAGCTAGTCTGGACTATTACATGTCCCGTGCTAGTCTGGACTATAACATGTCCTCAATATAACCGTATACAGCTAGTCTGGACTATTACATGTCCCGTGCTAGTCTGCACTATAACATGTCCTCAATGTAACAGTATACAGCTAGTCTGAACTATTACATGTTCTTAATGTTACCGTATACAGCTAATCTGGACTATTAAATGTCCTCAATGTAACTGCATGCAGCTAGTCTGGACTATTAGTTGTCCTCAATGTTACCGTATACAGCTAGTCTGGACTATTACATGACTACCAATCTTAACATGTTGCTTCTGGTCTGTAAAAATCACAAGTTTGAGTTTCCAATATAATTAGTTTACATTATCATGAATTATAGATGAAACACGGAATCTCGGAGCATTAACTAGGAGCCCCATTCAAAGCGGTGGACGAGGGGTAAATTGAATAAACTTGTAGGATGGAGAATCGGATCTTATTGATTCGCTGGGATTAGGGAATTCTGAGAGACCAACGAAAGCTTCTTCCTGAATGTCAGTATACCAAATATATATTTTGAAAAAAAAAACTTCGAGAGGATTTTTGTGGCAGTATATATTTTGAAATACTGCGATTAGTTTTTCATTCAAATTTTGAAATTATATGGAAGTTGTCTCTTCTAAAGAAGTGGTTGTGTGTGTTATGGGGAGTTAAGGGGCATGGTGTGTGTGTTATGGGGAAAGGGGCATGGATTGAATATACTCGAATCTTTAGACCTGGATTACACGTGATTAACCTTGAAACAAAATTCTCATCTTTTCTGTTCCGATGATCCTTAAGATTTTTAAAATATGCCATAAAATTTCCGCTGATTTTTGATTATCTCTATTTAATAAAAGATTTTAAGGGGGACGTGACCCTTCATTTACACACACCTGAATTCACTAGACGCAAGTTGTGACAAGTCTGCTGAAATTGGCAAATTATATTAATGGTTCTTAGTCGAAGTTGTGAAAAAGTTTACAGACGGGCAGATAACATGTCAGAAAAGCCCACTTTAGATTCAGCCCGACAAGTAAAGGGCTTGTTGTTGTAATAGTTATATTAAGTTACACTTATATAAAACTCGAAACAAAGTTAAATTCGCAGACAGGAGTAATATTATTTTCCTTCCATCTTTAAAAAAAATATTGAAATATGTACACGTATTGTGCATCTAAGTATTTTACGTGTTATCTTATGTGAAGTATATACAAGAAAGAGGGAATTAATGAAATTACGTAATTAGCCTTTTTTCATTATTTTTAAACAGGCATGTATATTTTGTGTTTTACCCACCGAAATTCTTCCTTTTATACACAGTATCTTTCCCTTTCATTTTTCTTTTTATTTCTTTATTACATGTATATTGGTTTATATTCTTAAATAATATTATAATACTTATGTGCAGTGAAATATTTTAAAAGAATTTCCCTTTGATCCATCGAGGTAGACTGTTAAACAATTCGTGTATAATTAAACTTTCAGCAGTGGGATTCAGGTGAATTTTACATTTTTTTAATTAGAAAGACATAGAAACACTCTAATAAATCTTTAAAAGAGGAAGGTTTTTCTATGATGACGGTTTTGGTGACATTCTTACTTTATTGCATTTTTAATATGGTTTTTTGACGTACATTCTCGCCACTGCAGACCACTTTCAGACAATCATCATAAAAAAGTAGGTTTGGGATTTTTATGTCCGAAGGTGATAACGGAAAGTCCGCAATTTAGGAGGACACTGTCCTTTATAAACTCATTTAAGTAGGTTGGCTTTATAATTCTTGAGCATGATGCTAAAAATTTAATTCAATGTTAGAATTTTTTTAAACAAGACTTCTTTTATCAAAAAAAATGTTTAAAATAATAAAAAAAGATTTTATATATTATAAAGCCTGATTAAATATTTCAATTGTTTCTTCCTTTGTGAATAAAAATCTATGTGATCTGATTATTTCTTTTAAGAAAAATTAAATGCATTATGGTAAGTAGTTCTGATCACACAGTTGCAATCATTTCTCGTCAAATAGTACTCACCTCGACGAAATCCTCGATAAGAAGTGATCCTGATAGAAAGGACAAAACACTTGTCACTGGTGTTACCTTTGCTTGTAGTGACATATAATTAAAACAGAGGGCTGAACGCGCCCCTGATTGAGCTAACAAGTATACGATATTCACCGATAACAATCGAACGCACCGAAATCCGATACACGGTCTAGTCTACTCCAAACATTGCGGTAACTAACACATAATTCCACTGCCTCAACATAACTCAAAATCAATTTAGTATACTTTTGGTAAAAATCAATTACCTTATAATTTTACAGTCTGTATCGTGCTTTACATCACCTAGGAAATGTTCAATTGCGAATTACTAAGCGTATTGCTCCTGAACAACAACTCGAGTACGATTAGATCTTACTATATCAGTACCCCCAACAAAGAGACCCCGCGTCAGCTGGTGGATAGTTACCCCCTCAGCTGCTGGTGGACAGACATCACATACAGCGACGTTCATCGGTGACAATGATCTTTTTTTTTGTAAAAATCGATCTATAATTCGTCAGAGTTAATGATACAAACAGGAATATACCTGCGTTGTCACTCGACTGTAGTAAGTATATACATTATTAACTTGATGACGTCGGTCAAAAAACCTATATGTTATATATTTGTCTATTTTTATGTGCTGTGTGCGTGGGGAAAACTATATTAGGAAGAATTAAAATTGAAATACCAACACAGGTGGAATAGAACGTAAGATGCTATAAATTTTATAAATAACTTCAAATGAAATGGAATTTAAAAAGAAAGATTTTCCTGGAATCTCTTTGAACCACCTCGTGAATTGCGGGCCGGAAATAAATACTAGTAATCAGTCTGCAACAAAATATAAAAGATACAGAGATGAGGGAGCAAACAGTTCATTAACTGCTAATAATTTAATTAAGAGACAAAATATTATATATCCATTGGATTTCCCCTACAGTAATACGGAGTGTTATATAATGAAATATATGGAACTATATATGTTATGAAAAGTATTCAAGTCCAGAAGTCCATTAAACAATATAAAATGGGAGCAAAGCAGACACGGACCTCCAAAATTCCAGGATCAGGTGTCATGAACGAGTGAGGATTCCTATACTAAATTAACTTAAAGTCATCGGTCATACTCAAAACTACAAAACAATGTCACATAGTAAAATTCCTTAATATGTAAGTGAAATCATTAAATGTCGGTATTACTTTAAAATGACCACAAAGTTATCATATTTCATCTAATCATATATTTTTAAAAGCAGAAATCAAAAATATCTTAAAACCTTGTAGAGCAGTTTATTATGACGACGTATATGTCTGCATTAATTAACAATCAATAACTGGCGTAGATATAATTACTAAAACAACAGAAGACTCTACAATACAGTAGGATTTTCCTCTTTTGAATGACGAAAACTGCTTTTGCTTACGCACAATAATTTATTTCAGATATTGATTCCAGATTGGTTTAATGCAAAAATAAATCAATTTTAGATCAGTTATGAAACCTAGCTCAAAAATATATTGACACTCAAAAACATTTCCGTGATATTTATTAATGTACGTCCTTTTCTCTTAAAAGTTATAGGATTCATAACAAGCGTACAATTGACCTGATCTTGATATAGAATTGAAACTATAGGAAATTTAATTTTATACAACTATCGTAAGAGACGTGCGGAAACCGGTGTTATAACCTCCGAGACGTGAGTTTGATAATGCATAATTTCTAAAATTCGTCAACGTGTACTTTACATTTATTTTGAACATACTCGGTGTAAGCTGAATACATTTTAATTGGCTGTATTCACTATGATAAAATAAATACGCCTTCTCTATTTTTCACGAATTAATAAATTCAAAATTAGTTTTAAACATGACTGTTGTGTCGTAAATGTCTGTTTCTTTTTCATCGATATTTAGTAATGCAACTTCGTTGTGAAGAGATAATACAGTAGTCCATCGCGTGCGCGCAAACGGTTATGTTTCCTGAAGAGGGGTCAGTTGTGATCGCCGAGAGCCAGTGATAAAAATCCCAAACTACAACTAAAGTGGAATGACCAGTGATAAAGACTGTACACAGACATTTTATATAACGTCAAATATTGCACAAGAAATCTAAGGTTAAAAGACAACTAATCCGAGCTTTAAAATATTAAAATCCAGGCTGTATATTTTGTCTTCTACCAAACCTCAAACAACGCGAGGATATCGCAAAATCTCGCAGGCATTTCCGATACAAAGAAAATGGACTAAATCTGAAGCAACGCAGGTAGTAATATCGATCTTGTATGTAAAATAGGTGGTAAATCTCATCGAAAGCCCAGCACCAAAGTAATTATGCGAAAATAAAGTTCTCACAAATAAAATGTTATTCTCAGTACTCATTAAAAAGAACTTCCCGAATCGATGGTAATTCGGAAAGGGCTCTAAAACTGAAATAAAACTTTGAAAAGTACAAAGGCAATTATATCATATCAGGAAATAGAAGAAAAAAGTAAAATAAAGAGCACAATTGTACATATAAATTTGCCAAAGACATGAAAACTGGTTGAAGACATTTTGAGATTAAGGATCGAAGCCTTGTAGTAGTGAAGTTTAATGTTGAAGACGGAAAACTGATGAAACATTTAAATGACCAAAGAAAATAACTGTAAAAGCAAATTAAACATTAAAAAATCATTAAGCATTGATCAAGAAATGAAATTTGAGAGAAAGAAACTTAGACAAAGGCAATGTTTCCAAAATTAATGCAAATTTGTCGTCGAAAGAGTTGTGCAAGTGGTATTTAAATTTAATTTGAAAATTTATTATTTTTTCAGATAAAATGAATAATAAGTGGCAATTCAAAATTCAAGGAAAGCATGACGGGAAAGAAAATCTCAGATCATAAAATATTTTCTTCCATTTTATATGCAAATCAGGAGGCCGTCTCCCTTCCTAATTCAATTATTGTTACATCTTGATACCTATTGGGATAGTAATACCATATAAAAGATTGATTGTATTTCAATCATCATTTACTTAATAGATTGTATCAAAACGTCATGACAGTGTGTCTTTGAATTTAATTTTACTGCAATTTGTGTTATGATATTTGGCCTTGTGAAATACGTAATTACTTCATCAAATCATAGTTAACAACATATCCAAATGCCTACGATCTTGACCTTTGCAAGAGCCACATGGTTTCGTGTAATTCTATACCTGTAGTCATTCTTTACCAGACCCCCCCTTGTAATACCTATTGTGGCTCTGCAATCCCCACCCCCTGGGTTATGATATTTACAATTAGGAATCTGCACTAACCAAGGATTAAAGTTTTTTCCTACATATTTCTTTGTTAATTGGATTCCCTATTGTGGTCCCACCCTACCCCAGGGGGTCATGATTTTAAAAATTTGGAATCTTAACTAACCCAGGATGAATTCCACATTTTCTGGCCAAGTTGTTCTTGAGAAGTTTTCTTAAGATTTTTTTTCTATATATATTTTAATATAAAAATATGGATTTCCTACGTGGTCCCGCCCTACCCCCGGGGGTCATGATGTTTACAATTTAGAAACTACACTACCTAAGAATGCTTTCACATAAGTTTCAGCTTTTCTGGCTAAATGTTTTGAGAAGATTTCTAAGATTTTTCTTATGTACATTTCTATGTAAAACTTCGTATCCTTTTTGTGGCACTGCTCTACCCAAAAAGGTAATTTGTATTAAATTAATACTTTTTCAGGTACATGTAATAAAATCTTGATGTACATATGGAAAATCAAGCTCAAAAGTCAATTAAAACCTAATAAATCGGTAGCGGAGCATATACAGACCTTTAAATCATCAGAGATGAGATCACATGCCATGGAGGGGTAAGCATCCCCTCTGTAGGTAGTATCCAAACAGTGAGTAAAGAGAACCAGGATATTTGTTAGGAAGGTGGGATTTTCTCACAAGCAGCGGTCTGGGAGGTGCCTTTAGGCCCAAAGTAGGTATGCCCTTGTGGAGGTCAAGAGAAATTAAAGCTTTTGTTCTTCTCTTGTTTTAATTCAAGTAATCAATCTACTACCTTTCTCAAAGTTTGCCTGCTTTCAATTAAAACTATGGCTGTTTTTGTATACCACAAACAAAATACATGTGCATGCATTTCTTACACATTTTTTGTTCATTGAAATCTATTTCTTAAAAATTGGCTGTCATTCATGCCATTCCATGATTTTATTATTCAATGATACAAAAAGGCAATATAAATCAAAACGAAAATAGATGGATTTTTATTTTACTAAATATAGCACCTTTTAACATGGACTCCATTAGAGGCGCACACAATTATTTAATGTAAGTTTTAAGGACAAAATGTATGACGTATAAAAAGGCTTATCTTATGTAAATCAGTTTCTTTTAAGACTTTGATAAGTAAATAAATAATAACCTTAGAACGATTGAAACATTCAAAGCATTTTCAAAGGTAAATAATTGTCCTATGGCAAAACAATGCCCTCTTAGCCAATTTGGACCTGCTATTATGACATTTTTTCCTGAAGAAGTACGATTCTATGTTTATCCCATTTTAGACCTAGGATTTAAGATTTATTGGATTTAACTATACATGGAGATGCATTTCAATTTCAACATGACTATGCTATGACTATGTTTTGCTTTTCTGAAGATGAGAATTTTTTGGTTCATATTTTCTAAAACTTTCCTTTTTGTATAATTAAATGACTTCTGTGATGATATATAAGCATGCATTTTATGAAAAATTATAATAAAATGCTTATTTAAAGTTATTGAAAATTCGAATTTTTGATGGTATTTGATCGACATGTCTTTGTACTTTCAAAATATTTGATTTTAACTTTATCAGAATATTTTAGAAAACTGCTATTTTATTGTACATTTATGAAAAAAAATAATATTAAAACTATAATTCAGAAAATTTAGAGTAGGGATGATGTAGATATTTCTAAACATTCTTTAAATCTGCAGGTATAAGCTTATTTATTTTTTGGAATATAGATAAGTGTTTTTCTGATGATTACTATATTGATTTTTAAAAATTATTTTTACTAGTAAAAGAGCCATACAATATATATCAGAGTCAGTGTTTGTGGGACTATGTCGTAAAATGGGGACCTCACAACTGGTGGCCATGAGGAGAGATTTGATGGATATCTGGGAGATGGTGGAAAATCAAGTGAGAACAAGTGATGAGGAAAGTGTGATGGTGAGTGGAAGTCAAAGAGAAGGATTGAGACTGGAAGGGTCAGATTTAGACATCATGCACTGGCCAAACAATCACCATGTGATCTGGGAATTATCTCAGTCTCAGTATTACAACACAAACAGACAAACACTGATCCTCTGTGACTGTTCTGATAGTCCACCAGGATTCACTTTGTTATATTTACTGTCACCAAGCATGTACATTGAAATCCAGAGAGCTTGCATTATAATTTATAATAGGCACTATATATCTAGTTCTAAATTCATACAGATCGTGTGTTCGGCATTAAAAAGAAAGTCAACTCGCCATGGACCTTGTGCAAGTGGAAAAATCAGAACACTAGAATATGATGAAGCCTACTGTTTTGTTTGTGACTTTTGGCCTCCATCTGCCTCCTCATGGATAGACAGATGTCACTTTTGGCCCCCGCCTCATTTTGTGGATGATATAGTAAAAAATGGATGTCACTTTGTAGCAATCGGACATAATCTAGGATGTAATGAAGACCTTGAATGGAGAATTTCTTTTTCTCTAGCAGAGCAAAAACTTGTGTATGCAATGAACCACTGTCAGTTCTTAACATACGGCCTACTAAAATTGTTCTTAACAGAAATAATTAACAATAGGGTAGGTGATGATGATAAATTACTGTGCTCCTATCACATGAAGACAGCTGTTTTCTGGGTAATTCAACAAAATACAATGCCACACTGGTGTCCACAAAATGTTCTGGGATGTTTCTGGGTCTGTTTCAAACTCATTCTTAAATGGGTGTATGAGGGGGACTGCCCAAATTTTTTCATTCCAGATAACAACATGTTTCTGTGTAAAATTCATGGCGTCAAACAACATCAGCTATTTCTTAGACTGTATGGGTTGTATGAGAAGGGTTTAGCACTCCTGCTACACAGTCCCACCATCCGGTCTTGTATTATAAATGTCCTTCATAACCCCAGACTCTCCATCTGTACAGATGAACATACTCTGATTTCTGAGGCTGAGTTTGACAAAAACCTTTATAATGAAATACAGAGATATAACGCATTAGTCAAATCAAACATACAAAGTTGTATGAGATATCTACAAAAAATAGAAAAATTGATAGGTTCACCCCTCCTGACACAGTATCAAAACTTGATGCTCCAGAGTCTTACAGCTTTTGTCCTTCAGAGAAGTGCTATTATATTACACATGGAAACTCAAACACATAAAAACAAACTGAGGTATAGAGCTAACAAAATTTCCTGTCACATGCTGAAATTGGCAGCCAAATTTGGTTACATTACTGACATGCTGTACATAGCCATGGTTTATTACAAGACACTTAGATACGTGGAAGCTTTATCTATTATAGAGATGATCAAGGTCAAGTTAGCACAGCCGTATGTGATCTATATGGGTAATGTAGATACAGAGATATATACAGAGGCTGTAGGGGGACAGTCCTGGTCTACAAAAATGAGAAAGGCTGTAGCAAGGACTATCAGACTTAACAATGAAATCCATTACATCAGTGAATTGATACCAGAACAACAGTCTGCTGTACAGAAATGTATTACTGAATTAACTGTCCCACCCTATATTCTGTTATACATGCTAGAAATCTTGTGCTACAGACATGTAGACACAATGAGAGTACAAACAGCTCTAGATAATCTACAGACCCTAGTTCACTATGATCAGGGTCAGTTTATAGATTCACGTCTCAGAGACATATCGTGGCAGATTCTGGGGATCTGTCAACAGGTGACAGGGAACCTCCAGGCTGCTCTATACTCATACCAACAATCTCTCAGACAAGTACCATTCCACAAAATACAAACAGCTACAAAAATGAGAATAGAGCAGGAAGGGTTCCTTCTTTAAGATAACTTAATTAGTAAAATAAATGCCAAACACTTATGAAAAATTACCTGATAGGGTTAATGTACCTTTATTTCTCATTTTATGGTCTCTGATTATTCTTAAATTTAAGATACGAGGTCGATGGATATCAATGCTCAACTGAGTCTCCTTGGCCCTGCTGTTCTTCACCTGATTTGTTGAAACATTTATCCCTTCTTTATTCCAATGAAAATGGTTGGTCTTATCTTATGTTAAAAACCAAACCCAAAACATGGAGATGTTGTAATATCATTGTTTAATGTCAGGCTTTGATGTATTATAGAGATCTTTTGAATTTTTCCCAGTAGACAAAATTTGGGCTTTAAAATTTGACTCAAAGTTATGTCCAACTTTAGTCCTTTTGTCTATAATTGAGAAATAAATGAATTTATTTTTCTTATAAAAGAAGAGTTACTTTTAAGAAGATTCTCTTTAGAAAATGAGGGAATAATTTTCACTAATTTAACTTTTTGCATCAGTCAGCAAGGCGGTTAATATAAGGTTCTTTTTCAATGAGATGAAGAAGAACTATCGTCGTTATACCTTAAAGTATTTGTTTCTATACAAATTTATGCGAAAAAGTCTAGCATTTCTAATGTTTTGCTGAGCGGGCATGAAAGATCAATGACGGACCACTGAGTGAGATATTGGACCACTCGGTCAGTTGTGTTCTTGGGTCCGACGAAACGAAAGTTGCCCTAAAAACTCAGTGAATAAATGTATCTTATTAAAACAGAGCTGGTCAAATAACCAGAACAGGTTATCAAGGTCAGAAGTATTTGCCTGAAGTAACTCTGTTAACTTTCACTCTCTGCAGCTTTCTATACCTTTTATTGCACTACTTTTAAATAAATAAGACTCAAGATGTGGACCAGTTAACTGTAACATATTTTCTATTTCATAAACTATTTTTCTGCTTAATTTGACAAGAGGCCTAGGGCCACGTCGCTCACCTGAGCAACTAGCAATAGGTAAAAGCAAAAATCGATAGAGTATGGAAGTTAAGATATAAAAGTGGGTTCAGGGGAGGTGGGGAGGGGGATATATGAACAATCTTAAATCAATTCTTCCTACGGATGCTTTTCTATAAATACATATATGATACATAATGGCTTTTCTGTTTATATGATGATAATTTTTATTGATATAGCCTTTACATTCCTGTGTATAACAATGATCCACTCCAATGGCTTCTCTATTCTCCTGGTTGGTCATGATTTGAACAAATTTAAATCTAAATTACCTTTTTTGATGCTTTTATATTGATGATCAATCATGGCTTTGTTGTTCCTCAGAATATTTTTTTCTATGCATTCCTACTAAAAATCTTGTTTTACCATCCTCCCCCGGTGGGTCTTGATTTGAACAAAATTGAATCTACACTACCCGAGGATGCCTCCATATAAATATGAACAATCATGGCTTTGATGTTCTCGAGAAGAAGATTTTTCCTTTGTTTTCCTATGTTGAACTTTGATACCCCTATTGTGACCTCATCCTTCCCCCGGAGGTCATGAATTGAATAAACCTGCTTCCACTTTAGTTTTATCTTTCCCGGCCCAGTGGCTCTTGAGAAGATTTTTTAAAGATTTTTCCTATACACTCCTTTGTTAAACTTTGATCCCCCGTTGTGGCCACACCCTACCCCTGGGGGTCATGATTTGAACAAACTTGAATCTATACTACCTCATGAGTTTCATTTTTCTTGGCCCAGTGGTTCTTGAGAAGATTTTTAAAAGATGCAATTAATTTTCCACTAATTCATAATGATTTCCCTTTCAAAGAGAGCATGTCCCTTCATTTAAAAAAATTGAATCTCCTTTACCCAAGGATACGTTGTAGTAAGTTTGGTTGAAATTGGTCGAGTGGTTCTTGAGAAAATGTGATGGAAATGTGAAAAGTTTACGACAACAACGCCACTGAACGACAACGACAGACAACGGACACTTTTTAATAAGAAAAGTTCACTTGAGCCTTCGGCTAAGGTGAGCCAAAAATGAATGAAAAAATGAGCAAGCTCACATACCCCATGCTCCCCGTAAACTCGAAGTGCCAACATCCCTGTATTAAAAAAAGGAATCGTGATTCCTGTTTATCTAATTGTTAGTCCATTATTTATACACTGAATTGACGACGGATTTTCCGTTATTTCCCGATCATGACAAGGAGCAGTGACCGGTTGGCAGGGGATGCTCACTCCTCCATGGCACCTGATCCCACCTCTGATTATTCGCAGATTTCAAAGAATTTACTTATTTTCAGAATATGTAACCCCCCCCCCCCTAGTACCCCTGACCCGAGGGCCCTGAAATTAATCATTTTGAAAGAGGTATCTTTCTTCATCATAAATTAGTACTTAGCTCATTCGCATAATACATGAACAAAGGAATAGAGAGTCCCCTTAACAATAAAACCCCTGATTCAAGGGCCATGAATTTCACAATTTTGGAAGAGGCGCTATTGCTCATTATAACTATGTACTTAAGTCAGTGGCGGATCCAGAAATTTTGAAAAGGGGGGCCCGACCAGTTTGAGGTCAGGGCAGGGGCCCACAGTCACACCAAAAAACATTAACTTATCAAATATTGTGTATTTTTCAAGACTCAAAAGGGGGGCCCGGGTCCCCTGCCCCCCCCCCCCTAAATCCGCCAGTGTTATTTTATTAAATACCCAGGATTAGAGGAGAAGATTTTCAAAGAATTAATGTATTTTCACGATATAATTTATAGAGCTCCCCTTGAACAAGAGCCTTCAACCCGGGGCCACCAATTTCAAAAATTGCACTCTTGTTCATCATAACTATGTATTTTGTAAGTTTCTTTATTACCCAGGAGCAGAGAAGATTTTCAAAAAAATAAAGTATTTTAACTATATAGTCAAAAAAATGTTCAAAATAACATTATCAATAGACCCCCCTTTCACTCTGAGCCCATGACCCATGGGCCACCAATTTCCAAAATTTGTGAAGAGGCACTCTTGCTTATCATAACTATGTACTTATTTTTTTTAGTAACCAGGAGTAGAGAAGAAAATTTTCATAGAAATAATGCACTTTCAGTCACTATATGATCTACATAGCCCCGCCCTAACACCAGAACCCCTGACCCTGGGGTCATGAATTTCACAATTTTGGTAGGGGGCTCACTGCTTATTACAATCATGCCAACAGTTTGACCGCTTGATGTCCAGGAGCAAAGAAGATTTATAAAGATTCAATTCATTGCATTCAATTTTGTAGTTTTGGCCCCACCCCTCAGGCCCCAGGGGGCAGGGACTCTGAAATTCATAAATTTTATTTCCCTTTACCCAAATAGTATGCCATATGCTCATCAACTTGGCTGAAATTGGTTCAGCGGTTTCATAGAAGTTGAAAATGTTCAAATATCAAAAACGGATAGCAATAGGTTACATGAGTGACTCAGGTGACCTAAAAAGACGTTTCACCTTTATAAAATATTTTTATGTCATCAAGAGTTATCTCTAATTTTAGGGTATCAATAAACCTTAGGGAATGCAGCACTTTAAGTAAAGGGAGGTAACTCAAGCCGTGAATAGGGAATGTTCGAATTCTAATTCTGGAGATCTCCATTTTATGCAGCTTATTTTGAAGAGGTTTATATATTTGCTTTTTACTTCCATCGCACTTTATTCCTCGTCAAAGTTTTTTTTTATTCCACAAACTTATGATATTCAAATTAGTTTTATTACATAAAATATATTCAAAATATCATTTCCAGCGTGTTTTCAAGTTTGTAATCGTTTTTTTTTTTTTTTAAACGGGGTTAATCGTCTTGTTCGAACAGAATTCTGACGGACTGATATATGAAGTAATTTAAATATATTCTGCATAGGAGCAATCTTAATTAACCGCTGTAATTAATTAAGTTACAAGTTTTGAAGTTGTATGCCGAATATATTGGTGAATAAAACAGAAAATGGTAATTGAGCAATCTACATTACTGCTTTAAAATTCTTCGAACTCCGGAGATTCTTTGTTTAAATAAGCACAGCTCGATTTAAGTAAACAATGTGTGTATATTGTTCTTAATGAGACATTTTGTTTAAATCTAAAGTAAGTGAATACAAGATCCAGCCGGTCGTTAACTTTATCGGTTATATTGGGAAACAAATCAACGCTAGGGGCGCTAGCTGGACCAACCAGTGATGTTTTCAGCAGTATCAAAAACTAACTTACAAGATGTCTGAATTTTCTGTTCTATAGATCTCTCAGTTTATAAGAAATGTATACACTATACGATGTGTACTTCAGTGGAAGACAGAACATTTTCCCTCATTGTTTACAAGCAAAAAACCATCCTTTCAACGCTCATTTGTATATACATAGAAAAAGATTCCAATGAAGTTCCAATAGCACAATATAATAATATTAAATAATAATTTAGAAAAAAAGGAAATACATTAAATAGTCATATGCTATTATATAAATATGATGGTCAAATTCAAATAGAAAATGGTTAAGTAGTGATCGATCATTGAATAAAGCAGAACTGGCATTTGTTAAAATCAAATAATAATCTAAGAGCTGTGTACAGTGAATTATATGGAATCCGGATAGAGCCATGTAGTTCACTATCGTACCATCGATTATCGACTTATAGTTTGATAGCGCGATAATTCGATGGAGCGATAACGATGAAGCGATGATGCGTTGACGATGGGGCTATGGTTCAATAGCACGATGACAATGATGCGATCAAGCGATAATGCGATGACGATGATGCGATAAAACGATAAAGTAAAAGTGAATATTGCTTCATCGTCATCGTACCATAGCGTCATCGTCATTGCACCATCGTGCCATCACTGTCGCAACATCGTGTTATCGCACCATCGCTTCATCGTGCTATCGCACCATCGCCATCGCTTCATCGTTATCGCACTATCGCAACATAACTTCATCGTTATCGCACCATTGCTTCATCGTCATCGCATTATCGTGTCATCGCATTATCAACCAAAACCTCGATGGTGCGATAGTGAACTGCATGGCCCTATCCGGATTCCATAGAATTGGAATATGAGCAGATACATTGTACATGTAACGAACAGTTTTTGAGTTCAAAAATTCATAAAACAGTGCAAAATAGGTGCGTAACAAATATGGACCTCCAGAACACCGGGGGGGGGGGGGGGGGCAGGTGC
>NW_026922616.1:0-20287 GCF_032062105.1 Saccostrea cuccullata
CTTAAGTTATTTGTTCTGACGAATTAGAAATTCTTTCGGACGAATCAGATTTTTGTTCACACAAATTAGAAATTAGTTTAGACGAATTAGATGTTTCTTTGCTCTGCTCCTGTTTTGTATTGTTTATGGACTTTGATATGGAATACTGTTCGTTATCTCCATATCCTTTGTAAATTTAACCCTAATGATAATAAAAATAATAATAATAATAACTAGATACGATCTCGTTGCGAGCAACGAGTGGGTCTTCCGTTCGATTCTTGATGAGATAAGATCAGATTTTGATTGAGATCTTCATTCTAAAGTAATGATTTTCCATATTCTGTAAAAAGACATTGAACAATAAAGACTTCTAAAATCGACTTTTGGCCCCTCACGGCCCCTAATATTAGGGATCAGCCCTTTTTTCTTTATAACATTTTAAAGCTCTCAGGATTATGAACACTTTTTGTTCAACAACTATTCAGAGATTCTTTTTCGTTTTCGAGTTATTTGGAAAAGAAATATTTAGGGGCCAACCCTTCAACTCCCTAATGGGGACGTTTAGCGAAAAATGAAAGGATGCATATTGTTCAAAACATGGATTTGAACATTTTTTGTTCAATTTTACTTATCAAAAAAAATGTCACTTTCGAGATATAAAGCGTCAAAGATTTGGCCTTCTGGCCCCTTGTGGCCCCTAATTATGTAATTTACGACATAAAAATCATAATATACAGTTGTAGATTGTTGAGATAAACATTTTTGCTTCAGTAATGTATAGCAAAATATTGACTGTTAAAGAGTTATCGAAAAAAGACTTTTAGCCCCTCTTGGCCCCTAATTTGAGTGTCCAGCCCCTTTTTCTCGATTTCATCTTAAAGCTCTTAGGAGTTTGAACACTTTTTGCTCAATAACTATTCAGAGATTCTTTTTTGTTTTCGAGTTATTTGCAAAATAAATATTTAGGGGCCAACCCTTCAACTCCCTAATTGGGACGTTTAGCGAAAAATGAAAGGTTGCATATTGTTCAGAATATGATTTTGAACATCTTTTGTTCAATATTACTTATCAAAAAATTTCTCACTCTCGAGATATAAAAGGTCAAAGATTTGGCATTCTGGCCCCTTGTGGCCCCTGATTATGTACCATACGTCATAAAAATTATGATATATAGCTGTAGATTGTTGAGATAGACATTTTTGCTTCAGTAATGTATAACAAAATATTGATTGTTAATGAGTTATCGAAAAAAGACTATAAGCCCTTTTTGGCCCCTAATTTGAATGCCCAGCCCCTTTTTCTTGATTTCATTCTGAAGCTCTTAAGATTTTGAACACTTTTTGTTCAATAACTATTCAGAGATTCCTTTTCGTTTTCGAGTTATTTGCAAAAGAAATATTTAGGGGCCAACCCTTCAACTCCCTAATGGGGACTTTTAGCAAAAAATGAAAGGATGCATATTGTTTACAACATGATTTTGAACATCTTTTGTTCAATATTACTTGTCAAAATATTTCTCACTTTCGAGATATAAAGCATCAAAGATTTAGCATTCTGGCCCCTTTTGGCCCCTAATCTTGTATTATACTACATTTAAATCATAATACACAGTGGTAGATTGTTGAGATAAACATTTTTGCTTCAGTAATGTATAACAAAATATTGATTGTTAAAGAGTTATCGAAAAAACACTTTAAGCCCCTTTTTGCCCTTAATGTGATGAGTCAGCACTTTTTTCTTGATATCATTCTAAAGATATTGTCATTCTGCACAAATTTTGTTCAGAATGTTTTATCAAAATAATTATATTTTAAAAGATATGATGCAAAATGTCTTAAAAAATCGGTCATGATTCGTGTCCTAAATTTTGACCCCTACCGAGCTTCCATACTAGAGACTTCCGGAAAATATCCTGACCCAGGTGCAACATGGCAACATGTCCTCTATTATCACTGAAAATTTCAGCGCTCTAGCTTAAGCCGTTATTGAGTTCTATCACAGACACGGAGGTCGTCTGAATTTTAAGAAAAGGGCGATAACTCTAGACCGGAAGTGATTTTCAAAAAATCCTTCAGCCGGAATTAACTTCAGATTATTCTGGACCAACCCTGAAAATTTGAAACAAATCGATCGAAAGATCTCTGAGAAATCGTCGGCACAAAATTTGTGCAGAAAAAAAAAATAATAATAATAATAACTAGATACGATCTCGTTGTGAACAACGAGTGGGTCTTCCGTTCGATTCTTGATGAGATGAGATAAGATTTTGAATGAGACTTTCATTCTAAAGTAATGATTTTCCATTATCTGTAAAAAGACATTGAACAATATAGACTTCTAAAATCGACTTTTGGCCCCTCAGGACCCCTAATATTAGGGATCAGCCCTTTTTTCTTCATAACATTTTAAAGCTCTCAGGATTATGAACACTTTTTGTTCAACAACTATTCAGAGATTCTTTTTAGTTTTCGAGTTATTAGGAAAAGTATTATGGAACCAGCCCTTCAGCTCCCTAATGGGGACGTTTAGAGAAAAATGAAAGGTTGCATATTGTTCAGAACATGATTTTGAACATCTTTTGTTCAGTATTACTTATCAAAATATTTCTCACTTTCGAGATACAAAGTGTCAAAGTTTTAGCACCCTTGTGGCCCCTAATTATGTACCATATGATATTAAAATCATAATCTACAGATTGTTGAAGTAAACATTTTTGCTTCAGTAATGTGTAACAAATTATTGAGTGTTAAAGAGTTATCGAAAAAAGACTTTTAGCCCCTTTTGGTCCCTAATTTGATCGCCCAGCCCCTTTTCCTTGATTTCATTTTGAAACTCTTAGGATTTTGAGGACTTTTTGTTCAACAACTATTCAGAGATTCTTTTTTGTTTTCGAGTTATTCGCAAAAGAAATATTTAGGGGCCAACCCTTCAACTCCCTAACGGGGACGTTCAGCAAAAAATGAAAGGTTGCATATTGTTCAAAACATGATTTTGAACATCTTTTGCTCAATATTACTTGTCAAAATATTTCTCACTTTCGAGATATATTGCATTAAAGATTTAGCATTCTGGCCCCTTGTAGCCCTAAATTATGTAATATACGACTAGAAAATCATAATATATAGTTGTAGATTGTTGAGATAAACATTTTTGCTTCAGTAATGTATAACAAAATATTGACTGTTAAAGAGTTATCGAAAAAAGACTTTTAGCCCCTCTTGGCCCCTAATTTGAGTGCTCAGCCCCTTTTTCTTGATTTCCTCTTAAAGCTCTTATGATTTTAAACACTTTCTGTTCAACAATTATTCAGAGATGCTTTTTCGTATTCGAGTTATTTGTAAAAGAAATATTTAGGGGCCAACCCTTCAACTCCCTAATGGGGACGTTTAAAGAAAAATTAAATGAAAGGTTGGAGATTGTTTAGAACATGATTTTGAACATCTTTTGTTCAATATTACTTATCAAAATATTTCTCTCTTTCGACATATAAAGCATCAAAGATTTAGCATTATGGCCCCTTGTGGCCCCTAATTATGAACCATACGACATAAAAATCATAATATATAGTTGTAAATGGTTAAGATAAACATCTTAACTTCAGTAATGTATTACAAAATATTAACTGCTAAAAAGTTATCGATTGAAGACTTTTGGCCCCTTTTGGCCCCTAATTTGAGTGCCCAGCCCCTTTTTCTTGATTTCGTCTTAAAGCTCTTATGATTTTGAACACTTTTTGTTCAACAACTATTCAGAGATTCGTTTTCGTTTTCGAGTTATTCGCAAAAGAAATATTTAGGGGCCAACCCTTCAACTCCTAAACGGGGACGTTTAGCGAAAAATGAAAGGTTGCATATTGTTTAGAACATGATTTTGAACATTTTTTGGTCAATATTACTTATCAAAATATTTCCCACTTTCAAGATATAAAGCGTCAAAGATTTAGCGTTCTGGCCCCTTTTGGCCCCTATTTATGTACCATACGACATAAATATCATAATGTATAGATGTAAATAGCTGAGATAAACATCTTTGCTTCAGTAATGTATTACAAAATATTAACTGCTAAAAAGTTATCGATTGAAGACTTTTGGCCCCTTTTGGCCCCTAATTTGAGTGCCCAGCCCCTTTTTCTTGATTTCATCTTAAAGTTTTTAGGATTTTGAACACTTTTTGTTCAACAACTATTCTGAGATTCGTTTTCGTTTTCGAGTTATTCGCAAAAGAAATATTTAGGGGCCAACCCTTCAACTCCTAAACGGGGACGTTTAGCGAAAAATGAAAGGTTGCATATTGTTTAGAACATGATTTTGAACATTTTTTGGTCAATATTACTTATCAAAATATTTCCCACTTTCAAGATATAAAGCGTCAAAGATTTAGCGTTCTGGCCCCTTTTGGCCCCTAATTATGGACCATACGACATGAATATCATAATATATAGATGTAAATAGCTGAGATAAACATCTTTGCTTCAGTAATGTATTACAAAATGTTAACTGCTAAAGAGTTATCGATAAAAGACTTTTGGCCCCTTTTGGTCCCTAATATGATGAGTCAGCGTTTTTTTCTTGATATCATTTGAAAGATCTTGTTGTTCTGCACAAATGATGTTCAATATGGTCTAACAAAATGTTTATACTTTAAAAGATATGATGCAAAATGTCTCCAAAAATCACTCATGATTTTCGTCCTAAATTTTGACCCCTACCGAGCTTCCATACTAGGTACTTCCGGAAACTATCCAAACTCCCAGTAACATGGGGACATGTCCTCTATCATCAATAAAAATTTCAGCGCTCTAGCCCAAACTGTTTTCGAGAAAATGAACGGACAAGGAGGTCCTCTGAATTTTGATAAAAGGGCGATAACTCTAGACCGGAAGTGACTTTCACAAAATCCCTCAGCTGGCATAAACTTCAGATTATCCTACAACATCCCTGAAAATTTGAGGCAAATCCAGCCAACCATCTCTGAGAAATCTTCTGCACAAAATTTGTGCAGAAAAAAAGAATAATAATAATAATAAGAAAAGTGAAAAAGAAACATAAGAATAATAGAAGGGTCTTCCGCTGAAGACGGAAGACCCTAATAATAACTAGATGAGATCTCGTTGCGAGCAACGAGTAGGTCTTCCGTTGAATTTCTCGATAAGATGAGATGTGATTTTGACTGAGATATTCGTTTAAAGAGAATGACATTGAGTTTTCCCTCATTAAAGTTAAAGTTCCTCATTTTTATCACGATATTCTGAACATCTTTTGTTTGATAAGGCTGATGAAAATACTCCCCCTTTTCGAGACTTAAAATATAAAAAATATAGCATTTTGGTCCCTTGCGACCCCTTATTACTTAACATATGATAAAAATATAATCATATATTGTTGCAAATCGTTAAGATAAATACTTTTGCCCCAGTAATGTATAACAAAATATTGATCATTAGAGAGTTATAGATAAAAGACTTTTGGCCCCTCTGAGACCCTAATTTGAGGGGTCAGCCCCATTTTCTTGATATCAAATGAAAGGTCTTGTGATTTTGAAGATTTTTTGTTCAACACTTATTCAGAGATTTATTTTCGTTGTGGAGATATGCTAAATGGAAACATTAAGGGGCCACCCCCCAACAATCCTTAATGGGGCCGTTTTACAAAAATTCAAAGTATGCATATTGTTTAGAACATTATTCTGACCATCTTTTGTTCAATATTGCTTATCAAAATATTCCCCCTTTTCAAGATATAAAGCATAAGGGATTTGACATTCTGGCCCCTTGTGACCCCCTAATTACGTAACATCTTAACAAAATGTTATCATATATTGTTGCAAATCGTTAAGATGAATACTTTTGCTTCTGTAATGGATAACAAAATATTGATCATTAGAGAGTTATAGATAAAAGACTTTTGGCCCCTCTGAGACCCAAATGTAAGGGGTCAGCCCTATTCTCTTGATATCAAATGAAAGGTCTTGTGATTTTGAAGATTTTTTGTTCAACACTTATTCAGAGATTTCTTTTCGTTGTGGAGATATGCTAAATAGAAATATTTAGGGGCCACTCCTACAAGTCCTTAATGGGGCCGTTTTACAAAAATTCTAAGTATGCATATTGTTAAGAATATTATTCTGACCATCTTTTGTTCAATATTGCTTATGAAAATATTTTCCCTTTTCGAGATATAAAGCGTCAAAGATTTGACATTCTGGCCCCTTGTGACCCCTAATTTCGTAACATATGATCAAAATTGTATCTTATATTGTTGCAAATCGTTAAGATAAATTATTTTGCTTCAGTAATGTGTAACAAAATATTGATCAATAGAGAGTTATTGATAAAAGACTTTTGGCCCCTCTGAGCCCCTAATTTGAGGGGTCAGCCCCTTTTTCTTGATATCAAATGAAAGGTCTTATGATTTTGAAGATTCTTTGTTCATCACTTATTCAGAGATTTATTTTCGTTGTGGAGATATGCTAAATAGAAATATTTAGGGGCCACTCCTACAAGTCCTTAATGGGGCCGTTTTACAAAAATTCTAAGTATGCACATTGTTTAGAATATTATTCTGATAATCTTTTGTTCAATATTACTTATCAAAATATTCTCTTTTTTCGAGATATAAAGCGTCAAAGATTTGACATTCTGGCCCCTTGTGACCCCTAATTACGTAACATATGATCAAAATTGTATCATATATTGTTGCAAATCGTTAAGATAAATACATGTACTTTTGCTTCAGTAATGTATAACAAAATATTGATGATTAGAGAGTTATAGATAAAAGACTTTTGGCCCCTCTGAGCCCCTAATTTGAGGGATCAGCCCCATTTTCTTGATATCAAATGAAAGGTTTTATGATTTTGAAGATTTTTTGTTCAACACTTATTCAGAGATTTATTTTCGTTGTGGAGATATGCTAAATAGAAATATTTAAGGGCAACTCCTACAAGTCCTTAATGGGGCCGTTTTACAAAAATTCAAAGTATGCATATTGTTTAGAATATTATTCTGACAATCTTTTGTTCAATATTGCTCATGAAAATATTTTCCCTTTTCGACATATAAAGCATCAAAAATTTGATATTCTGGCCCCTTGTGACCCCTAATTACGTAACATATGATCAAAATTGTATCATATATTGTTGCAAATCGTTAAGATAAATACTTTTGCTTCAGTAATGTATTACAGAATATTGATCATTAGGAAGTTATAGATAAAAAACTTTTGGCCCCTCTGAGCCCCTAATTTGAGGGGTCAGCCCCTTTTTCTTGATATCAAATGAAAGGTTTTGTGATTCTAAAGATTTTTTGTTCAACACTTATTCAGAGATTTCTACTCGTTGTGGAGATATGCTTAATTGAAATATTAAGGGGCCACTCTTACGAGTCCTTAATGGGGCCGTTTTACAAAAATTCAAAGTATGCTTATTGTTAAGAACATTATTCTGGTCATCTTTTGTTCAATATTGCTTATCAAAATATCCCCCCTTTTCGAGATATAAAGCGTCAAAGATTTGACATTCTGGCCCTTCGTGACCCTTAATTACGCAAGATATGCTTTAAAGTTTATAATATATTGTTCCAAATGGTCTAAAATTAAATAATATCGAAAATTCGAGCAGAAAAAATGATAAAATTTTTTGGTCATTTGGAGGATCGAACCCGGGTCGTCCGCGTGACAATCCAACGCGCTAACCATTTAGCCATTGGGATCGCCGCTTCGCGTTTTCAAATGCAAATATCTCGAGATTGGCTCATTCGATTTTCAAACAAATTACATATTTCGCTTCTGCAAAAGGGTCTCTATTCAAATCAAAAACAAAAATATTAAAAAAGAAAAGTTGAAAAATTGCGTTTTTTAAATTCGCTTCCGGTATCGACCGGAAGTACTGACGACGCACGAAAAGGCGATTCTGCAACGCTTTAGATCATGAACTATCATCTCCAATTAATCTTCACTTCATATCTTAAGCAGTTTTCGCTAAGTAATCAAGACAAAATTGCATTTTAAAATTAGAAAATTGGCCATATCTCACGACCGGAAGTGACGACGTCAACGAAAAAAATTTCCAATAAGGTTCAGATCAGTACCTATCAGATGTGAAAGTTTCATGAGAATCGGCCCAGTAGTTAACGAGAAATCGCGTGCACAAAATCGGTAAGAATAATAATAATAATAATAATAATAACTAGATGCGTTCTTGTTGCTGGTGCAACAAGCAGGTCTTCCGACCGATTTTCGTTCGAATTCTATGCTGCGTCATTCCATAAAATTTCAGAATGTATTTTTTCGTTTTCGTTCATTTACAGCAGCCTCTTAACATATCTCATAATTATTACAGGTATTCCTCAAAATATCTCAAAAATAGCTTTTAAAAATCGGCAAAATCTTCCGTACATGTTAAAAAAGAGAGAAAAGTTATTTGCAACTGAAAAAAAAAAAGAAACAAAGAAAAAAAAATTTCAACGCCCACAGCAGGATTCGAACCCCCGACAATGGGACAAAGTTTGGTTTGATCATATCTATTCAATAGATGCACGCATCAAGATACTAAATACATATTTATAATTCTCATACAACACACTATAATCCCTGTAAATACTAAAAAAAAATATTGAAAAACAAAAAAGTTGAGAAATATGACTTTTTGAATTCACTTCCGTGTGCGACCGGAAGTGCCGACGACGAAAAATAAAGGTCGTTGCCCATAAAGGAGTTCGACGTTCTATCACCTCAGTGAGTTTCACTTTCATATCTTTAGCCGTTCTCGAGAAAACTGCTGGACAAAATGCCTTTTAAAAAATACAAAAATCCCCCAAAATCGCGAACGGAAGTGAATTTCGAAAAAATGAAAAACACGTCTGGAGATATACTCATAATCCATCTTCCCTGAGAAAATCTTTGAAATCTGTCCACGCATAGCTGAGATATCGGCTGTACTATGAAAATAGAATAATAATAATAATAATAATAAAAAACAGAAGGAAAACAATAAGGTCTTCCGAAGGAAGTCGGAAGACCTTAATAATAATAATAAGAAACAGAGTAAAAACAATATGAATAACAAGAAGGTCTTCCGTTGGAGACGGAAGACCTTAATAATAAGAAAATTGAAAAAGAAACATAAGAATAATAGAAGGGTCTTCCGCTGAAGACGGAAGACCCTAACTAGACCTTTTTTTGTCGTTCAAAAAAAAAACGGAGGGCTTTTCGATCCATTAAAATCAAGAATCTTAAAGAAAAATCAATGTTACACAGAACAAACTCATATGGTAAAATATCTTAATAGTTCTTTTAAAATCAATATTTATTTGGAAACATAAGGAATCTCCATCTCCTTCAACGGCTACACAAAGAAACATAACTCTTTTACGATTTTTTTTAAGTTGTGAAAAGCACTGTTTTTCAAACAACTAAAACTTCTATAAGAGGTCAAAAATGACCCTGCGGCCCGTAATTTTTGAATTGTCCTTTTTATGCTTAACTCAAAACCGAAATCACTTTGAAGATTGATGGGTAAATAAAAAAGTTAAAGAGAAAAAATTATGTTCTGTTCTGACGCCTTATATCCCTTATATTTTTGTTTTTTTTTTTATTTCCATAACCTAACCACCTGATGACAATGCTAGAGTTATATTATTCATGTAAAATATCATAAGAATTGATTGCTTCCCCATTGAGATAATGGAACAAGAGTGATTTTAAATTTAACATAGAAATCTCCATAGGCAACTCAAAGAACTCATATAATCGGAAGTACTCTTCATATGCTTACCAAAATTTAAACATACAGAGCATATTAGGTTCCAAGCAGTTGGACGAAGGGAGATAACTCTTGCACAATTATTTTTTGAAATTACTTAAAAATACGATAATCTAGGTCTCTAAAAGCCCTATAAGGGATCAAAAAATGACCCCAGGGCCCATAATTTTTTCAAATGCCCTTCTTATTCTTAACTCAAAACAGAAATAAGTTTGAAGATATCTGAGCAAATAAAAAAGTTACAGGGAAAACTGTATTTTCTGTACTGACCCCTAAAATCCCTTTTATTTGAGAGATCTTTGTTTTCATAACGTTATCATCTAAAGACAATGCTACAATCATTTACCATGTGAAATATTAAATGAATTGCTTGCTTCCATAATGAGATAAAAGAACAAGTGTGATTTCTGATTTAACATAGAAATCCCCATAGGCAATTTTAAGTGACTCATAAAACCGGAAGCACTCTTCATATGCATACCAAAATGGAAACATATAGAGCTTATTCCCTTTCAAACAGGTAAACAAAGGGAGATAACTCTTACACATTTTTTTAAAAATGATTTTAAAATTACTTAAAAATACATTATTTCAGGCCTCTTAAACTCCTAAAGGGGTCAACAAGTGACCCCACGGACCAAATTTTTTAAATTGCCCTTTTAGTGCTTAACTCAAATCTGAAAACTGTTTGAAAATTTATTGAAAAATAAAAAAGTTACAGACAAAAGTTTGTTTTCAATGATGGCCCCTAAAATTCCCTTATTTTCCCGATTTTCATTTTCAGAGTATTTTCAGGTAGGAACAGTATCAACGTTATTGTAAACTTAAATTTTCACAAGGAAATATTCATTAATTTAAGAGAAAACGTAAAATGCGTCATTTCAAATTAACATTAAACTCCCATAGACAATTTTCAAAGACCATAATACCGGAAGTTCTGCTCTTGTTGATATGAAACTTACAATATATGCTCTAACTAGTTCAAGCATATTTCTATGCTTAGAATAATTTTCGCAACGTTATTGTGACATTTGAAAAAAATCCCCCCCCCTCCTTCTGCAATGTTTGATGTCTTATATCTCGAAAATCTCTGTAGTCAAAAAAGCGTATGCAAACTTTTTTGATAGAACTTGAATTTCAAAACTTGTATTTTTCTGTTTCGGAGCTTAGGCATTTAAAATAAGAAAGATTTAGGCGTTTTAAGGTAAGGTTTACGTCTCCCTCCAATTCATATTTTTTTAAATCTGCAAACATGCTATATATCAATTTATTCAGGGAGATTAGCACCATCATTTAATATGATTTTCAAAGATATTGCCTGTCCCATTTTTTGAATAAAAGACGCCAAATTTAACGTATTTCATATTTCACCCTGAATATTATTCTCATTGAAAAAATTGATTTACTTTATAAATTATCGAACTTATATAATTAAAATGACCTGAATTAGTATAATTCATGCTTATATTATTTAAAATTTTAATTTTCCGTTATCAAAAATGTGAAAATATGGGTAAAACAGATTTTTCAATTTTCCTTGATAAAGTGAAACCGTTGCCATGGCAACAAAAATATATAAATCAGCATTTTACATATCTACCGATTTCATCAAAATCCATGAAGTTATTAATTCGATCAATTTCATTAAATTGAACTAAAAAAATATGTATGTCCCCAATATTATTTCCATGGAAACAGGGGCTATATTATGGGTTCGAAACATAAAAATCAGGGTTTTTCTACACTTTCAAAGACAATATTGATATCACGTTGTCATGGTGTACTCTTCAGACTAAATGTTATTTTTGATAATGCATAAATTGGCCAAAAATATTTAAAATAACACTCCTTCTTTGCTACATGATGGTCTAAAAATTTATTCCATGGAAGAACTCTAGTATTTATGGCAATCTTTACATCTGAATATTCTGATGAAATTGTCCATGAATTATACTGCAACACCTTTAGAAATACACTTGTATATGTATATAAACATACTTCAGAACATGTTGCAACTAAACCAATTAAAAGCCTATGAATTTGACCTCATGCTGATTTAGTCATTCCAACATGTATTAACTTCTAGACATCTTTGTAGCAAAATTTCTGTATTCAGTTATGGCTGGTGACTTTGTCATTATACATGTCTGCCATTTTTTGAGTGAAATGTTGTAAGCATTGCGTCCACAAAGCTGCTGTTTTTATAATTAAATGATTTCTTTCCTTTGAAAAGTAGAAATGCTATCTTTAATGTAATGTTTGTTTGCCCTCTCTTGACTCAGAGTAAAATTATTGGGTCGGTAGGTGAGAAAATCTTCAACAACATATTTTTTTAAGGAGATAAGAGGAATGAAAAGAAAAAAACTACGGTCCTGCATTAAACAAAAAAGTTTTGAGCCTGGCCATTTTAGTCAGTCGGTCGGGAGAGGCCGGCAACCAAACATTTTTTTAAAGATGGCCTAACCTATTTCTACACTTCATGGACATTAGATCAATCATTGGATTAGGTAATCTGAGAATCTAAATTGAAATGTCTGAAAGAACAACATAAAGATGAATTCTAAGTGACATCAGTTCATACTTTAATGAATTTACAGTGTACTACTGTTTTCAGAGAAAAGGCTAATTCTGCAAAATGACATAACACTGTCATAAATATTTGTCAAGAACAGAACAGGGAAAAAGAAAGAATGCTACAGTGACAGATATATCTCCTGGATATCCAAGAAATAATAATTTAAATAAAACAAAATTTTCTACTTTTTAAAATCAAAATACAGAAGAAAATTAAAAGATTATAAATGTAAACAATTTTAAAATAGAACTACGTACATGTATTTATGAAAGATTTTAATTTTAGTAGAGTACTAAACTGGTCTTATCATTCCCACTAATGAAAAACCTTACAACTTCCAAGTTTCATGTTTTAAACTGTTACAGTAGATATAATTATACATGTACACTGCAACTTTATGTACAAAACTCATCAGTTTTCAAAAATACTTATATGAGAACAAAATTTCGTATATTAATTTCCTTGCAATTTTACAAACCCTTTTTAAAAACTTGTTAAGTATATATAGACAAAAGCAACCTTCAATCAATACCTATGATGTATACATTCATTTTACTGAAAACAAGTTCAAAGATGGACAAACAAAGCATGCATTGCAATCATCACAGACTCATTTTTTCTAAATATGTGGAAAACAGCACATATATACTAGATAGGATGTTGTAAAAACATTAAATTTTCTTCTATAATCTATAGACAGATAAAAATATGCATTGTGTATAACAAGTCAGAAGTCTTCTCCAAATCTCCATTGATTTTGTCATGTCTGGTTGCAATCTAATTAAAATTAGATGTTAGATCCGCTCGCATACTCGCTACACTAACATCTAACAACATCCCATAGAGGGTCACGTCAGAGGTCAAACTCTATCAACCAATCAAATTGTCGCCTGCAAAATTATTGTATATTGTTGAAGCGAACAAGTCTAGAGTTGTTCCGAATTTGACCTCTGACGTGACCCTGTATGGGATGTTGTTAGATGTTGATGTAGCGAGTATGCGAGCGGATCTAACATCTTATTTTAATCAGATTGATCTAGTTCAACACCTTAGCTTGATCCATCCAACTTTCTTTTCTTCAGCTGATATAGGATGACCTCTACTTTGATTGATGGCACAGATATTTTAAGGAAACACTGAAGTACTTTTTTTGGTTCTTATCTATATTCCAATTAATGACTCATCATCTGAAATCATATGTGTTCATTTTTGCAATAAAATTTAAGGATGGAGAACACTCAATGAAATGAATAAATTTCCAATATAATCAATGAAGAATCAATATGGAACTATTGTAAAATTTACAGATTGAATTAGTTAAATGCAAATGCTTGATAAAGAATATTCTTGTCATGCAGCAGCACAATCTGTATCTCTTTTTTAATTAATTAGAAAATGAGATATTAATAAAAATCAAACTTCAGTTACAGAAAGTAACTTGAACAGTTGAATGCATGTTCCAATGTTACAAATATTTAGGCCTAAAAAAATAAGTATTTTATTTTAAATAATTTCTTTAATGACTGCATTTCTTTTTTGGCAGTGTTGGGATATTAGTCACATCCTGACATCCTCGTACTATTCATTCGTCGTTTTCAAATCCGTAGTCAGTAGATCATTCATAACTTTCAGTAAAATGAATAGTTAAATAATTACCTGATGAAAATACTATCAACAATCAAACTGTCAACATGATCATTGAACATGGTCAAATGCACCGTGACTTTTCTTCCCTGTTCGGACTGCATATAAAGTGTCACTTTACAAGATACTCTCAGGTCTTTTCTTTTTTTCTTTCCCATTGTCACCTAAAATTTTAGTGCAGTGGAGAAGCGAGAAACACACAATGCGTCAATGACTCAATCTCTGTAAAAAAAAAAATATATTTACTTTTTAATGCATGTTCAAGATCATATTCAGCACTTATTCTGATTATTTAATAGTTGCAGTGGACTGTGCCTGAGACGATTTCCCACAGCGCCGGCGTTTATAGTCAGCTTGTGAAAATGGTGAGAACCATGCAGCTTAAATTTTCATATAACACATATAACCTAGCATTGTTTTTTAGTAACTTGTATATTTTAGCATAAGACTATAAAAAAAATATTGCAACAACTTGAACTACATGTACTATTTACCAAGTAAACAAGACGAGGTTTACATTCTTAATTTCCTTATCCTAAAAATACAATAGCAATGGATTCTGATAGGTAATCTAAACATACTATGAATTGCACAGAGCTATGCATAAATATTTTACATTAAATACTTAACCATAAATCATTAAAAATAGCTATCGTATTCTATGATGCACAATTATACATGCATTAGTTACAGGAATCCGAATACTCACAAGAAGGACAAACCAGTATGAAAATTAACACAAAGGTAAGATTTCTTAAATTTTCTGATAAGATCAATAAAATCACATGAATGGAATTTTTTTTAGCTCACCTGAGCTATTTTAAGACCCAAGCAAGTTTTCTGATCAGTGTCTGGTATTCGTCTGTCATCTGTAAACTTTTCAAATCTTTACATTCATCAGAATTAATCCTAATTTGAAAAAAAAACCTTCAAGATACAACTTTTCTTTCAGAAATTGTGCCAGAAAAGTTTGAAGTATCTATGGGAATGATCTGACGACATCGAACTTGCTGAGCCTTC
Organism: Saccostrea cuccullata; assembly: GCF_032062105.1. Classification (NCBI taxonomy): domain Eukaryota; kingdom Metazoa; phylum Mollusca; class Bivalvia; order Ostreida; family Ostreidae; genus Saccostrea; species Saccostrea cuccullata. The sequence goes on from NW_026922616.1 coordinate 14,981, forward strand.
CTTCTTAAAGTGACATGACCAGATATTTGGCTACCCAGTTTGAGATACGAACTAATCATTTGCTGTATGACTTATTGTGTATGAGATTGCCACCATTTACTGGAACTTTGAATTTCCTGTCCACTTTAAACCCCTGCTATCTACAATGTAAGTTGTTAATATATTTTATTTTATGTTAAATCACTTGCTCATTATCCCAATAACTTGCATGTTAAATGCTGTAGATGCTAACCTTTGCATTTTCATAAACTCTTAAATTCTACGTGTTCCGAGTATGGTGCGCCATTATGTACATCCGTTTCGTATCATGTTTTTTCGTCTCTAAATTTGATCTTATACATATTATCATATGTTTTTGAAATAAATCGCTGAACTAGATCACAAAAGTTTAAGGATTTTATTATTGTATGAATGTTATCTACCTGCTCTAATCATAAATACATCTGTTTGTATATTTTTTCTATGAAATGCCATACCTGTTATTGATTTTTTATTTTTTTATCCATAGTATCTTTCTGCTAAATGAAATAAAATACTGTGGAGGAACACGGAGAAAAGGGCACCTCAACATGTTCAAGGTCAAGCAGGTAAACACAGTGGTAAAATGCTCAAAAAAGATGACAAAAAGTTACTAGTCCCCAATTTACATGTACATCCACAAAATCTGTAGCTTGCTGGTCTGAAACTATAGATACGTATGTCTCTTAATATGTTAAATGCTGTAAATGCTATTATTTGCATTTTCGTAAATTTTGTAAATCTTTGATTTCCATGTGCTCGGAGTACAGTACCATTATGTATATTTCGTATCATATTTTGTAGTCTATAAATTTGATCTATACATATAATTATATTTTTTTTTATGTAATTCTCTTAACTAGATGACACAGAGAATTTTATCATTGTGTAAAATGTTATCTACTTGCTTTAGTCATAAGTACACCCTGTTTGTATATCTTTTCTCCTTTTTGTGTATTCTTTCTATGGAGAGCCATACCTGTTATTAATTTTTCATCTTTTGTTTCTTACAGCTTTTTACCATATCCATAGTATCTTGCTGCTAAATGAAAGAATTATTGTGGAGGAACAGAGAAAAGGGCACCTCAACATGTTCAAGGTCAAGCAGGTAAACATAGTGGTAAAATGCTCCAAAAAAAGATGGGGAAAAAGTCATTAGTCTCTAATTTACATGAACATCAACACTAGCTTCAAAATTTGTAGCTCGCTGGTCTGAAATTATAGATAAATATTTTATTACCCAGACTTGAAAAAATGGCGTATCTTTTATGGTCTTCTGTAAATTCAAAGTTCTGATGTTAAGAGAACCACCTAGACTAAAGAAATATTATATGGAACAAAACTCACAAACCCTTTTCTGTGTCGTACAATTTTTTCTTTTTAGAACTACATTGCAATCAATGTAATCACACACAAATGTAAACACATCACCCCATACATGTAATATTAAATAGACCGCCATATACACTTTCTTTTAAAATCTAGATAGGTTCAAAAATATTTCAGTTGTCAATAATTAATCAAAATTGAGCTATGTTTCCTCTAGGTCAATTGATATGTTTACAATCAACCTAGAATTTGTGTACTAGATAATATATGCATAAATCCGGAAGCACACATAAAATATGTATATATAGGCAAATGGGTATTTATTTGTATATTTGTTGTAGAAATTAGGAGCTACGTGTGCTTCTCCAGAGCTGAAAATTTCTTGGAATGAAGAGAAGAAAAAGCAAGAAGAAGCAGTTTTAAATATTGATTACATCTTCATAGTACAAAAAATGATTCGAAAGATGATACTATCTATGAAATTAGAAAGCTGAAGTGGCGTTCTGATGAATGTGAAAAAATCCTTAAAGAACAGGACACCAAAAGTGCCACTCTCAAATCAAAACACTCTGAAAGGCAGAGCATAAGAAGAACTAGGACAAATAAAGAATCTAAAAGAGTCAAACCTAATGATGTAGAGATTGAACAGAAATGGGCTATTAGAGATCAAATATCTAAGTTATTACTGTTTTGCACAAATGTGATGTTTTTTTACTTAACTTTAATTGACACATTCAATGTTAGATAAGAAAAATATACCTAGTGTTGTATTTTTGACAGTTAAAGTTTTTTTCTGATACTTCATTACAGATTAAAACTGTTATATTTTTTATTGTTTAAACATTGATTGGTTTATCGTGTAGTATGCAATCACATACATTATAATCTTTATTTATGAAATACATATATGTACAAGTTTGACTTAAATAATAAGTGCATGGACATTTATTGTGGAAAAAAAAAGACAATCAAGGGTAGTCTTAAAGAGCTTTGCTGGCAGTAAGTGGCAGATCTTGATACCCAAGTAAGAGAAAGGTGGTGTCTCTGACCGATCCTTTTGTTCTTGCTTGTGGGCGAGTGAGGCTTCTCTGTCAGTGGCTTAGTGTGTCATAGATGTAAAAAGTAGATTAAGCAGATGAGGTAGAGACATTTCTGAGTAAAAAAGGGTGAATCGTGATTTTAAAAAATATTGTATTGCAAGAGTAATGAGAATTGAAAGAGTAAAATATTAATTTGTTTTCTTCCATATGAAGTAAAAGAGTTTATGACATGAATTTTTTGCATTAAGATTAAATTGTAATTAAGGCTAAAAAAATTGTTAAATATACTTGTACATATGTTTATACTGGAAATTTTATATGTACATGTTTCCGAGCTCATTCATGATTGATTGATTGATTGATTGATTGTATATTGTTTAACGTCCCTCTCGAGAATTTTTCACTCATATGGAGACGTCGGCTCATTCTTGAAATTTTGAGGCAAAGTGTAGAAGATTAATGACTGAAAAAAATATCACTATCAAAATGTCTTGCATTCCAGTGTAAAATGAGGATATGTTAAAGTTATAATCATCAAGCAATAAACCTAGCAGTTGGAACGAATATGGGGTATTAGAGACAAATTATCAGCTGTTACTATTTTGTGTAATTATGATGCTTTTCTTTAATTTGAATTGACATAACCAAATGATATAAAAGATTTTTTATTTACTGTACTCAGTTAAAGATTTAAAAGCTGTCATATTTTTATTGATACCAGATCGACTGGCTTATTGTGTCGCACACATGTACATACACTTTTAATCTCTGATTTATTGCCATGTTTTTACAATTTGATAATTAGTGCATGGACATCTATTGTGGAAATACTTGGGAAACAATATAAGGGTAGTCTGAAAGAGCTTTGCTGGCAGTAAGTTGCAGATCTTGATACCCAAGTAAGAGAAAGGTGGTGTCTCTGACCGATCCTTTTGCTCTTGCTTGTTGGCGAGTGAGGCTTCTCTGTCAGTGGCTTAGTGTGTCTTAATAGATGTACATATAAAAAGAATGGGCATTTTTTATTGCCAACTTTTATTCTTCTGTGCAAAGTATGATATGATTTTTTGTGGGAAATGGAAAAACCATTTACAACCCATGCAGCAGTTTCAATAGGGATAGTTTCAGTCACAGGTTTTGCAGTCTTTTGGAGTCAAGAATGACTGCATTTTTTTACCTGTTGTGTTCTGATTTATTGCAGATTTAAATTTTACATACAATTCTATTTTTATAATTATTTTGTTATTGATTTGTTTGGACATGATGACCCATTGTTGTCAGGGTATCTTAAATTAATAAAATTTTAATTCCATATTATGTGTTTTGTAAAATACAAAATTATTTCACTTACTTAAGTATTATTTAGCACCTACTACTATTATGCAAAAATTTACTCCATTATAATTGAGCTACATTCTTGATCTTGTTAATTTTTAAATGCTGACATTTAGGCATTAATTATGAAATATCTTATACTTTGTTAGAACTCATTGTTTGTACACAAATAACATAAAATAAAATTGAACGAGAAGTGGATTTGTATATTGTAAAATACTTGCGAAAAACAAAATTATAATCCATACGAAATAATGATGGAATAAGTATTAAATAAAAAAAATTAATATGCAATGATATAATTATATTAAATTTCATCTAATACAACCATAAATCTTAATGATATGGGAAGGTTTAATCTATATATTTCATCACATATACAAGCGATTTAATATTAGTTTATGAAAGATAAAAATTTGAACGTATTAGTAAGTTTACAATTCTCCGTATATAACTTAATTTTTGGAAGTATTATAAAGTAAAGTGTGAATTAAACAAAAATAATGAGGTAAAGTTCTACGTTAAATTTTATTAAACGATCAAATTTAATATAACCATAAAACGTTTATTTTATGGGCATGTTTAATAATAATTATACGTTTTGTATACTCAAGGTATAATATTTGTTTACGGGAGACTTAAATCCGAGCGTATTAGTAAGTTTACAATTTTCAAAACTTTATTTAATTTGTTCTTTTAATTTTCCATTAAACTCGTATTAAATGCTTATTATTTTCTAACGTTTACGATCCCACAATATGTTATACTGTGCATTTAAACATTTAATAATCGCAGCATTTAAATTGCATTTAAGGTAAAAATAAACCCGATTTTTCATGCAGTGCCACAAAAACCGCGTTTTTTACAAAGGACTATCATAATCATTTTATTCAACCCAAAACTGAAAGAAACCAATTGCGCAATTTTGACTTTGGAGTCGGTAAACTTTATGCTGTGTTCCTCTCACTGGCGCATGCGCACAACACTTGACTTATTTTTCGGCGTAGTTGCCTATGCCCAATATACCCATGGATTGAAAGATAAAGACTCTGATGAATTCAATGCAAAGGAATATAAGTTTCAATAACTCATAAATTATCAGAGAAAATCAAATGGGATTTTGGTTACATTTTCTTTAAAGATTTTTTAAAAGTAAGATAGAAATACTGAAAAAAAAAGAAATTAAATTCACCTCAAAAAGGTTACCCTGCGTTTCTTTTTCATTTCAGTATATGCATATCTGTCGTTACTTAAAACTTAGACAATTCTGACCTTTTTTCTGCCGGTACTGATAAACTTAGAAAAATACTGACAATTAAGCGGTGCTGAAAAACTTAGACAATTCTGACCCCTTTACTGTCCCTGCTGAAAAACTTAGACAAGTGCTGACATTTCTGAAAATTTTTGTCCCATTGTTCTCGCTCTGGAGAGGCTGCGAGGTGTGAAATTGATTTTTTTTTAAATTTTAACATAAATTATTATTCAATTTTTTGTTTTTTCAAATAATCTTAAACTATGTCCAGATGATATCTTTGAAAAAAAAATGCATCTTTATGATTTTAAAAAATTTTTTTGTAAAGAATATTTT
>NW_026922617.1:0-19719 GCF_032062105.1 Saccostrea cuccullata
TCATAATGTACTGGAAAAAATCATAGATATTGAAGCATTGTTTATTCTAATATATTGTCTTATTTTTTCACAGTAAAAGATCGACAGAAAAAAGCTCTGAATTTTCTGTTTTTTTTATAAAATATATATAAATGTATTTATTAATTGTGTGTATTATTAAATGAATCCCTTTTTATTTATTTTTATCAGTCATTGGTAAGATACTGTCTTCCTATTTCACACTGAGTATTAAAAAATAATGTATAATAGAATATAAATATATTGTCAGAACATTTGAAAACACGAGATTTCAAGGTAAAATTCTAAGCTCTTACTACATATGTATTCTGTGCACTAGTTTTCATATAAGGTACTTAAAGAATAAGCTAAAGTTTGATAAACACATTAATTGAAAGAATCTCCATTTGCTTTGTCATATGAAAATACTGCTGAATCACAGGAGAATCTGGAAAAGAATAGCCTAGCCTAAGTTTCCCAAGTGAGCGATGTGGCCCATATGCCCCTTTTTGTTCACTCATTTGTCGAGCTGGTTCCTTATGTGTAACTTCTCAATTTCAACCCACTTTCAGATATAACTGGCTGGCTAATTTTTATTCTCTGTATAAAGCAGCGAACACAAATGCTTGTAATAAATGATTTTACTGATACTCTTCTATTGTCCCACTCGGAGTTTTTAATTCACAGTAACTTTCATTTAATGGCGTAATCTTGAGATAAGTGATATGTAATGTTCCCATCCTTATCCACTTCATGTTACTTATAGAGTTAAGTACTAGGTATATTTAAATCTTATTTTATATCAGTCTCTTTATCTTACTAAAACCAACGTTTCTGTAATATTAGAAGTAAAGAGATTATCAACTTTTTTAAATCACTTCCCCCTATTCCAGCAGAGTATAATTTTGGGAAAAATTATGGTCATAATACGGAGTGAAGGTCATTAAAGTCGAGCAAGAAAGGGTTTAAAATTTTTAAATATTTTAAGCAATCAAATTATTTTACGGGTTTTTTAATTCTAAAAATAATTGTTTTGCAATATAAATGATTGCAAAAAAATTACAGAAAATTATTGTCTAATAAAATGTTTTGTTTTTTTCTGTATTGTTGACGGATTTTGCTGTTTACCAAATAAATGTAAAGAAAATAACGTGGATGTTCCTTGAAATTATAATCTCTCGCTTCCATCGCCTCTTAATATTTCACTTTTTTTCTGGTAATTTCCCCCCCCCCCCCCGAATTTTTTTTCCGCAAGTTCTTAACATTTCAATTTTTCCTGATTAATTTAACAAGAGGCCCAGGGGCCCTTTAAGGTCACCTGAGTATCATGTAACATCTTTCCAGCGATTGTATTTGGTTCGTGTTTTAATCTAAAAGCCATGAAATTCACAGTTTTGAAAGATGCACCATTGCTTCCCAAAAGGGCAATTTAAAGCATTAATTTATTTTTTGTCAAAGTACCCCATGGTACCCCTACCCAGCGGCCCTGAAATTATCTATTTTGAAAGGGGCCCCTTTCTTTATTATAAGGCCAGCATTTTTTTTATGTTTAGGTTTAGTTATGAACATGAAATAAAAAAAGCCCCAAGGAGAAGGAAATATAAAAAAAAATTGATAAATCAATTATTAACATTTGTACACTCTTTTTTTATGCTATCCTAATGGGATCCTTTACCACTGGACACATAATCTTAAAAATAGGAAAGTAGAACATTTATTTGCTTTTTTATCATCTGCCATTTTGGGCCAGTTATAAAAATTTTGTGAGTTGATCAAAATAAATTTTAAGAAATCAATTTTTTAAAAATCTTTCAATATATCCTCTTTTTTTTAAAGACTACAACCACTGGGGGGATAACTTTGCGATTTCAATTGAACGTTTGACGTGACGTCAAATTTAACGTAAAAAATAAAGCGTCAAAACACAATAAAACGATCCCAATGTATATCAACCATAAAAAAATTGGGATATGGGGCTTGGCTGTGATTGTGAGTACCATACTCAATCCATAAGTATTTTTTTTTTAATTAACCCGATTAAACTCCGTAAAAAGCAAGACATAAAATACCATTTCTTAATGTTTATTTCATTTCATATACAATAAATTGTATTCTTGATCAAAGCGCAGCATTTTTTTTATTCTAAAAATTTTTTTTTACATTCCGAAATGTACATTATGTACAATTGGCTATTTAACAATTTGTGCATACACGATATAAATATTGTTTTTTTTTAAATTAATTAAACCACCAATAAATAAACAAAAAACTTTTTACAATGAAAATCGATGTTGTTCTCAGACCCTTACTGATCAAAGAGGAACAACTCTGAAAATGTAGGAGATGTTTATTTTCCGCCCTTTATTCACGGTTTTCCACAGAATCAGATACATTTACAGCAAGACCTAATAAATCCGAGAATTGAATACTATAGACCTCATATACACAATGTAAGTATAGAATTGAAAAGAATTGTTCAATTGTACTGAAATTATCTGCATTTATGAATATCCTATTGCAGCAAATCAAAACTTTGACTTTCTGTCAACAATGTGGTTCGCATTTCCTCGAATCAAAACAAAACGTAGCCTATAAGTTTTTAAAAAAATATCAATGTGGATTTGATATAAATTGAAATAGATGAAGAGTTTAATTATTGATATTTTGATGTTAATGTGGACGAATACTGTATTTTAATTTAACTTTAGAAGCGGCGACATTGAAAGAAATGCGTACAATATCATGAGGGGTGTATGTATGTACATACTGTACATCTAATGCAAATGTCGATGTATCCCCACGGCCACATACTGTTTGAAATAATGACATGAAAGAAACAATTGGCCTATTCCATTTATATCACAGGAGAGTTGAACATACACCTTTTTTCAATGAATAAAATTAAAGAAATAAAATTAAAAATCAACATTGGGGCGGGACATAAACTTTTTCTATATCATACGTATCACATTTTAGCCACGATACGATATGTATCACGATATGTTTTATTGCTTATAAAATTTTTTTTTTGATTGAAATTTAAACAAATGATTTCTTTGCAAATAAGAATAATTTATTCAAAAGAGTTGTTTATATGTTGTAAAACAAAAATATTTTACTCAGATGGTGTTAATTATTATTTATTTCATATCTATATTTATATATAACTTATTTTTTTATATTTAAACCCCCAAATTTAAATAAACAAAAAAAAATAGAAGTCAGATTTTCATGGGCGATATTTCGATATTTCTTCATTTGTATCGATATGCGTATCGTCATCACATATATCACGATATCTCGATATTGTCCCAGCCCTAATCAACATATTCAAGTTAGCAAAACTTGATTTCGTATCCAGGTTTAATGTGATATGGAATGCATAACGCATACGTATATAACCGTACAAGTTTTGAAATTAATTCTAGCAATTGATTTCGGGAGTCTTTTACAGTTTGTTTGGTTTTGGCAAGCTCATGTTTCAAAACAGATGAAAAGTCCATAAAATTACGCAGCGCCGAATTTCTAACGTTGTAAAACGGAAGTTCCTTAAGAAGCTGTTTTTTTCCGAGGTATTCTTGAATTCTGTGCTGATCACGTACCTGATGAGACTTTGACTTCTGTATGATGCGAAAATTGCATTCTTGGCGAAGTGTCCAGGTTTATGCCTAAAGCACTTAGTGAAACGATGTGGATGTTTTCCACTATTAGTTGTGGGGAAAGTCCGTGACGTCCAAGATGGTCGAAGTTGGAAGTTGTCCATCATCATGCTGAGAAGTCCACATAACGTAAAAAACTCGCTCGTTTAAGGTATACGGGATCAAACTACTGCAAAATATATGCAGCAGCCCCGGGCGTTGATTTACCCTTAGGATATCTCCACCAGTTATAACCGCGTAGTTTGGGTCTAAAAAATGTGTAGTTGATGGGAAAAGGGAATGTTGGCAGGGGAAGTGAGTGACGTCGTTGGCCGGAAGTATTAGAGCCGTATTCCAAGGACTCTTCCCGAAAACACATATAAAGGTCCAAAGTAAGGAGTAAGCTGGTTTCCGAGTTTTTAATAAGTGCATGTAATTAAAATGATGGACAACAATTTTAACATTCAAGAAATACAAGCGGGGAACACGACGGAAGTGGCCAGTAATGCGTCGGGCCTCCGAACTGCCAAATACAATTTTGACACTGGTATATAAAAGACTTCTTTGGAACAATTAACAAATTGAGTGACAAAACGACATGTGTTGAGTAAATAACAATCTGTGAAAAGTTTTGATAAGATGGACATGAAAGAAAGATCAATCGAATAATTACATGTTTGTTTTATAAGGCATTAGAGATTAGTGACGGTTAACACTCTGTCTCTTTGTAGTTCCAACGATTGTCCATATAGCGTCACTAGACGTAATTGAATAAAAATTGGGAGCTTCATAGTCAAACAATAAATAAAGATTTTGAAATAAGTCCAAGGAAAATAACAAAAGAAACATATTAAAGTTCAGAATAAAAGTCCAAAAGAAGTATAATAAAAAGGGTAATTCTGCACGGTGATACGTATATGGACTAAATACTAAAATCTGTTAGTAATTTTTTTCTGATACATATAAAAAAATAGTAATATTTATTCTGCATTCATAATTTAAAAAATAATGCATCCTCCGGGATTCTTGACGAAATACCAGTATATTTGCACTGTAAACGAGTTTGTCAAACGCTAATGGTCTGCGACGCAAAAAAAAAGGGGGTGGGGGTGATAGGGGTTTCAAAAATTGCCTAAAAATCTTCATTTAAATACGCTTTACATATGAGAACTTTTTAAAATTTTTAAATTAATATATTTTTGAAGCAAAAGCAAAATTCCAATTTTAAATTTTTTTAAAGTATTTGTAGATTCATTAACAAAGTGATGACCCCTGTCTGAAAGACGCGCGGGAACGTGTTTGATTGAGAAAGGGGGGGGGGTAATTTTCCGCTATTAAATCAAAACGGGGTACAAAAATTATACAAAAAATTATGAAGTTATTTTTTCTACCAGCTACCTAAAGAAAGTTTTTTACCAAAATTAAAGACAGGTTTTTTTCACAAAAAAATTTTGAATTTGAAAAATACGCAATTTTCAAGGCATAGAAAATTCATATTTTTCAGTTTAAAGGGCTTTAAAAATTGTTTTGATCATATGTATATCAAAAGGATGACTATGTTTTAGTGTTCAATGGTTAAAGGAATAAGACAATAAAATTTGACATTATATCTAACCTGGTTTTTTGAAAATCAAGGTTTAAGTAGTTCATTGATAAAAAATTTTCACTCCTTGTAAACAACTAAAGGGGGGTGACTTTCGGAAATTTCTGTACAAAAACCACTCGAACGTTTTGTCCCAAAAAATGCATACTTGCAGTAGATATAATTATGTACTACATATACAAAAATAACGAAAATTAAACGACAGGAATTTTTTGGGGGAGGTGTGTTGTACATCCTTAAAAGTGTTAGGTGAATGTGTAGACATTGTTTAAAATTTTAATTTATCCTAAAATTATAATTCCTATCATAAAACAGACAGAGAGTATTGGGGAGTAGGGTGAACATTTTTTCAATTAAGTGTGAAATAATTTTTCTGGCTGATACAAATGATACTACATGCCTGTATATATTTGTATATTTTTGCCTTTTAATAGGTGATTTTTTTTTTATTTCTTCAGGTTATTGTTTATTTCTTCCTCAATTGAACTTAACTTCTCCATTAGTTTTATTCATTACATCTGATGCATAAGCAACCCTTTTTGAAGAATGAGTTAACTGTAAAATAACAGAGACCTAAACAATGTCGCTAGCAAATGCAAAGCTAAGGAGTTTAAAACCTGGGGGGGGAAAATAATTTACAGACAGATACATTACAGAGACTTACAGCCCCACCCTAAAACAAGACCCCTGACCCTGGGACCATAAAATTCAAAATTTTGGTAGGGCACTCTTGCTATCATAACTATGTACTTAGTTAGTTTATTTAATACCCAGGAGCAGAGAAGAAGATTTTCAAAGAAATAATGCATTTTCACTACCTACTTATTTAGCCCCGCCCTAGCACTAGAACCCCTGACCCCAGGGCCATGAATTTCACAATTTTGGTAGAGGACTCATTGCTGATTACAATCATGCAAACAGTTTGACTGCTTGATGTCCAGGAGTAAAAAAGAAGATTTTTAAAGATTGCATTTTTAGTGGTTTTGGCCCCACCCCTCAGGCCCCAGGGGGGCAGGGATCATGAAATTCTCAATTTTTGTTCCCCTTCACCCACATATGCTGTATACAAAATTTGGTTGAAATTGGTTTAGCTGTTTCAGAGAAGAACCTGAACATGTTCAAATGTTAACACACGACGAACGACGGATGGCAATAGGTCGAGTGACTCAGGTGACCTTATAACAGTAAAAAAAATCATCAGTTATCAAAACAGTAATCCCCCCCCCCCGGAGCCCCTGCCCACGAACAGTCTTGTCGAGTGTTTGTTCATTTGAATTTTTTTATGTTGAAAAATAAAATTATGTTTTAATATTTTTTGTCAGACAATCGTTAAAATAATGTTTGGTTAAATTCGGGGTAAAATTATTTGGTCAGTAGGTACATGTAGGTCGGTATATCCCTTTTTCCCAAATTTTCAACATAATTTTTGACGGGAATGAAACTTAAAAAAAAAATCGTGTCCTGCAATGTAAAAAAAAAGGGAAAATGATTCCAGCTATTTTTAGTCAATCGGTCGGAAGAAGGAAACCAATCATTTTTTTAAAAGATGGTTTGTTTGCTTTTCGCTGTACCCTCTCCCATCCCCTTCTTCGTAATTAAGATTGATCGCTGGTGTACATATGGAAGCTTCATAAAATGAATGAAAATATCTACATTCTTATCTTAAGGGTTCCGACTCTAACATTGGAGCCAAATGAAAAAATAGTTTAAAGTATGAAGCGCTACTTATTTTTTTTCAGTAATGCTTTTTATGTCAGATCATGATATGAAGAAATTTCAACACAGAGAGCAAACATTAAATTTAAATTATGAGGTGTATATAAAAATAATACTTGGTATCATACCAATTAAAAGCATGTTAGAAAACATCATAAAGCAATCCTTCCTAAGTTAGAATATCACACTGTTGTATGTTGTGAAAGAAAATATATCTGTAACACATCTGTGTTACCTTTTTCTAAATATTTCTCCAAAGAAAAAAAATACTTATAAAAAAATCTGTATTTCGTACTTGAAACTACAAGTAAGTTAAAATTTAATTAAGCTTTTTGAACTTGGTTTTAAATGTGTTATTGTTAAATATAATAAACAATTAGGAAGACTTAAGCAACAGAAATAGAAGGTAATGTTTCCATAATGTGATAGATTCATCGAATTGACAACTCATAGGTTCAGATAGGAAACTCTGATAAAATAAACTGAGTAGTTATATTTTGTACTTTGAGAGTTATCTTTTTTATCAGAAGGTCGTGACCCCTTAATGAAATTCCAATGTGATTTTGATCGGGTTGGGTTGTTCAATACAAGTCTAACATTACATGATCAATCAAAAAACATAATTGGACATCACCAAAAATCTGTTGAAGGCTGAAGATAATGACTTGTTAACTGGTGATTGATTAATTGTTTTTTTTAACGTCCTAATCGAGACCACTGGCGATTGAACCTTTCCTGCCAGTATGTACTGGGATATACGCTATAAGATTTATTCCGTCTCAGGTCTTAATGCCTTTAAGTGGATTCCACATATAGGACATGAAGACTTTCGGTGTTAACATATTAATCATCTCCTAACTATGCAACTCTAGAACGATGTTTAAAAATCAATGACCATCAGAATATTCGGTAATGCAGATGCACAAAATCGCAACGGCAAATTTTAGCGTTTCCAGATGAATGAAAGATTAAATTCTTGAGAGAGACGACAAACAATACACACAAAAAACAAATCTTTTAGATTATCTTTTTAATACATTTTAGAAAAGAAAGCATAAAGAACATAATAAAAGTCAAATGAAATAAGGTAAATTTAGAAATTTCTTATATCTTGTCTTTCTCAGTGTTTAAGACATGGAAAATACCAATTAGTTAATTGTAAAAATAGAGAGAAAAAAATACATTCATGGCAAGTACAGTCAGTCAATAGTGTGAAAAAATAGTCCTTTATGACAAATTATAGATAAAAAAAAACACCAATCTATTTGTTTAAATATAATACATGTACCAATTCGCAAAAAGACTAGCATTTCCCACTATTTCCAAATTCTTCATCATTAATTTACACAAATCTTAAAATCAATACTCCCAGAACCATAGTAACGAAACCAAGGAAAGGTGTTGCATAGCCACCTACAAATAAAATAAAAAGCAGTTCAGCTGAATAAACACTACGTAAACATATATCTAGAGAACATAACTTACATCTTGGACATTTTTATTTCATTCATATTTAGCCTTTGTCTATGATTAATGATTATCACACTGGTATATCGGGAAATAATTGAAACAATTAAACGTTTTCCAAACAAAATACGGGATTTAATGTCGCAGCTTTTTGTAGAAAGAAATACACAAATCGAAGATTATGTGTTTATTGGTTTTTGTCGTGTCCGTCCGTCAGTCTGTCTGTCTGTTCGTCCGCAAAAACTTTAACCTTGCCAATAACTTGTGATTTCGTTGACTTATGACTTTCATAATTAACATGCTAATCCCTTGACACGAGACCATTCTTTTTGGTACAACACATTTAGTTTGCACTTAAGAAAAAGTTTTATCTCCGCTATCTTGCCATCAGTATTTCACAAACACATTTTTTTCTGCAAAAGCTGCGACGTTAATTCCGTACTAACAATCAAAGAAAATGTTTTTGTTTATACGAGGGTCATTCAAAAAGTTCGTAGACTTTCGTCCTAACTTTTTTATTTAACGTCATACAATATCCAAATTTGGTACAAATATTTTAACAACAGATTCAAATAATTTGAGTAAAAAAATTGGATTGTATCTTCATATTTATTAAAATTACAACGGATTTAGAACAGCAAAAATGGGGTCACGGAGCACCGTCAAAATTGAGTAATTTACTAATTTTCACTTTATAGTATTTACAACCATACCTCTAATAAATGGAGCTGAAACGAATTAGAATTTACATGTTTAAATAAAGTATTGCTGTTTTAATTAAAATGAAACCAGGTTATGTAATATGTCGCTCCATTTAAAAGATATCAGTTTCTAAATACATATGGACTTGATTAAAAAAAAGCAAAAAACCATGACGTTGGAGGACGTCACGGAGCAGCAAGTAGCAATAAAAGTGTACTTTACATTCGGGAAAGTTCTTCTACAAGCTTAAAATTCCATATAAGCCAGGATCTGTATGGAAAATAATCTGTGTATTTGTATTAAATGGAAAATACAATTTTTGAGTGGAGACGAGTTTGAATCGGACGACGGATTGTCTGCAAAGAAGAGGTTAAAGTTAAAAGTATTGTCGAAAGAGTTAGGAACGTCATTGAACTTGATGTGTGCTTCACTGTTGCAGAATTAATAGAGTTACATGGTAAATTAAAGAATTTGAAAACAATGCCATTCTTATTCAAGCTTTAATTGTACAATTGTTTTCAAACTCCGTGTTAAATGTTAGGCCGGAATTAAAAATATCTTTGTTTCCCCTAACCCGACCCTAAATTATCAAGTTGGGTCGGTAGGTAGGTTAACAATTTTATTTTCTGACAGCAGCTTTGAAAATACATTCTAAAATTTAATGGAAAATTACCTTTATAAATAAGAAAAGTACAAAAGAAAGCGATTTGTTATCAAAATGCTAAGTATCGTACATATGCCGTTTAAAATAAAATTCATGATTAATTAATTCACAACTGTTATTTAGTTGAACTTGTGAAATATCTCACGCCAATACATTTAAATAAATTGAATTAAACAGACAACATTCCCAAATACGTAAAGAACATACATACGAGTATATTTTTTCAAACCTTCCATTAGCCTTCAGAGCGTATAGACGCTCGATGTACTTTTTTGAGTTCCATGAGATTTGCAGAGGTTCTGAAGCATTTTGCTTTGGAGTTAAAAAGTAAGTGGCTAATTTTAAATCGCAGGTTCAAATCCCGATGAATAACGTTGAAAACGGTCCTTCAAAAGAGACAATAAAAACTTGTGTCCAGTGTCGCAGAAGATGCTGGTTCAAAAAAAAATCCCCACTGCTTAATGACAAAAAAGTGCATAGTACGTCTAAATTTGCAGCAATGGGGAAATGTTCAAATGTCGTCCTAACTAATCTCGAGGATTAAAAGCAAAAAAAAACAACCAATTTTCAAGGACCTAATTAAAGACAAATACACTGGACGTCTCAGGAAGCTGAATCATGATTTCAAAACTATATAGAAAGATTATGTTAACAATAGTTAATTGAACCAAACCGAGTCTACAAATGATAAAAATGCTGTATACAATATCATAGTCACGAAGTTTTACCACTAAATAAAGGCATGAAGAAAGGACATCTGAATTCTATTTATCAGGATGAATATGCAGCCATATTTACAACGACTCCTATGGTTCCATAATGGCATATATAAAACATAGGTACATAGATGAACTGGTTATTAGATCAAAACTCAAATTAGGTAAAAATCAGTGTAATTGAATGATTTGTTCACTAGGTGGGCCACTTATCTACTCATGAGGCGTTCTTACCCTGTAATACGTACCTTGAATTAAAAAGACAGGGTTTGTTTGTTGTTTAACGTCCCTTTCGAAAATTTATTCACTCACATGGAGACGACAAGACACCTCCGACACGCTCTTAATTAGTCATGCCAGGTAGATTTTATTATCGAATTGTTTCATGAGTAAAGAATTCCAATTAGCTAAAAGCATAAGATTGAGACGTCGCCATTGTTTTATGAAGAGCTAATGTCGTTTAATCACATCTGGACGTCATTTTGTTTCCAACAAATGCTTGAAAATCACAGTGAAGAACAATGTCGGCCTTTCTGATACAAACTGATTTTGATGAAATTGTATTTTATAAAACTTGGTTAATAATAAAAAAAAATGTTTGAATCATCTTATTCAAAAAAGATTTTTAGTCGGCGCGATTTAATTGGGTCGGTCGCGTTAGGGGAAACAAACGTATTTTTTATTTTGGCCTTATGGATATGTATTTTTGAATGGAGAAGATGCTACAAACCGTGTTTGAAATTAAGAAAATTAGTATAATTATGATAAACTTTCTCAACGTTGTCTTTGACGTTACAATGTTGGTTAACCGTGCTCCGTGGAAACAAAACATGTTGGTTTAAATTTTGGCTAACATGAGTTCTATTTAATCAAATGGATTAAAACTTCACACTTGACAAAATAAATGTTTATGTTTACGAAAATGTGTTGATCTATAATCTTGTAATAATTATATGACGATGAGAAGCATTGTCTACGTATTTTTTGAATGACCCTCGTATTTATGAAAATAAATATTCAAAGTATAAACGAATGTTTAATATTGTATTATAGACGTAAAGTCATTGTATACATACATGTAACTGATGAAACAGCCATGTTTTAAGAAATCTTCGTAGGTGGCTCTTTGTATCCTTTGTGGACTGGTTAACGGCAATTGTTTTCATGAGAACTAACGGAACCTAGAGGTTCTGTGAGCAGTGAGCTCACTAAATGACATCCCGCCTCCTATATGTAGATAAAAGCAGTGTCCATGTTTTGCTAAGGGAAACCCAAAATATGTGTAGGATCAAAAGGTAAAATAAGAGGTGCACAATTGCATTATGTAATAAAGATTCTCAGAAAGTTTCATCAAATTTCATTCAGTGGTATCAGAAGAGTTGCGGGTAAGATAAGAGTACTGCAAAGCGTAACAGACAAACGAACAGACAACCCGATCACTATATATCCTCCCGCATTTCAAGCGGGGGTATAATAATATTCAGTGGACATAAATATCGGATGCTATGAAGCTGTTACATGTACAAGAGCCCATGGGCCTTGTACATCACCTGAGTAATATGTAACAACTTTCCAACAATTGAATTTCAATCGTGTTTTAAATCAGAGGCCATGAAATTCACAATTTTGAAAGAGGCACCATTGCTTATCATAACTATGTACATGCTTATTTTGGTAATTAACTTCTGCCCCAGGGGACCCAAAAATTAATCATTTTGAGAACACATCTTTTTTGATCATAAATATGTACTAAGATCATTGACATAAAACCCCAGGAGTAAAGGAAAAGATTTTCAAATAGTTCATGCATGTTCACTATATAAACATGAGAGGCCCGCCATAACTCTTATAAGCACTGACCCAGGAACCCTAAAATTCACAATTCTCAAAAAGGCACCCTTTCCTCCTCATAACTATGTACATATTTGTTGGTGGAATTCAGGCGCAGAAAAGAAGATTTTTAATGAATATATGCATTTCCACTATATAATTAATACAGCCCCAACCCAACTCCAAAACCCCAAACCCAGGGGCCATGAAATTCACAATTTTGGAAGAGGCACCCTTTATTCAAGATAACTATACCATTGGTCATTTTATTTAATTCCCACGAACAAGAAAAAAATTTCCCAGAGTTTATGCATTTTCACTGTATAATCGACATAGCCCCGCCCAAGCCTGAGCCCTGACTCTGGGCCATGAATTAACCATTCTGGAGGGACCCAATGTTCATTACATTCATGCCTGCCTGATTTTCAAGAGTAAAGAAGAAAAATTTTAAAAATATTGATTTTAGTGGTTTTTGGCTCCACCCCTTGGCCCCGGGGGACAGGGACCATGAAATTCACAATTCCGGTTTTCCTTCACCCATAGATGCAATATGCCCAACTTAATTGAAATTTGTTCAATGGTTTCAGAGAATAAGCTGAAAATATCCAAATGTTAACGCGCGACGACGGATACCAGTAGTTTACTCAGGTGATCAAAAAGTCATCACATTTCTATAGTGTACCTGCTGACGTTTGACATCCTGCCTGTGGAAAGGCTTTTTGGCGTGTCTAATGTCTGGGTGATGTTTTTTCACAGTTTTTTGCAGCGGCTTCCAGGCATGTTATGTAAACACTGCCAGCGCTGTAGCAAAACAAAAGAATATTTAAAAAACAAAAAGTGGAAGCTTGAAACAAACAAGTTTCTTGTACACTTCACCCTCCCCCCGGTAAGTTGTCTCATTTCGTGTTAAATACATGTTCACTAGAAACTACATGTAGCATGTGTGTTTCATGTCTGCCATAACCAAAGGCACCTGACGTTACTTATTTTCTTTTTAAAAAAAAAATACACACAAACCTAATAATAAACAAGGTACCCAACGCCGCCATCTTGAATTTTTCTAGGTCTGTCGCATCCTCTTGTATTTTCGTCTGAAACTCCGTCAAATAAATTCTCTGCAACCATATTCTTTCTGTGGCCAGTCTTTCGAGGTCTAAACTTACGGACAGTGCAACCAGAAAGGCGCATCACACTTGCAAATATTAAAAATCCCTCGTCCAACTCGATCTACTGCTTCAACAATCCGAGAAATCGCCAAAGGGGGGCCGGAAGTTTACATCAATATGCTAATGGGAATTCCGTATTTGTCAGAGTTGTGGTGGATCTAAGGCGGCGTGTTATAATTACTTTGAATTTTAATAAATATTTCGATTATTAAAATGAAAAAAAAATGCAAAATGGGAAAAATAAAACACTTCTTATAAATATACCTGTAAAATATACTGTATTGATCTATACAGGTCGTTGCGTTCGAAACAATCTTGAATAAAAGAGGGGGGTGCTTGAAAAAAAAAATCAACAACAAATCATCTAGAGTTAATTGAATGGTTTTCAAAAAACAATAGACTGCAAACCATCCAGTTATATATATACATTATATGTAACATATATATACCTGGCATATGCTCAATTGAAAAAGGGGAGGGGTTAAAGGCTCGGGGATATGTACATAATGAAATCAAATATTAGCATATGCAACATGTGTATGTATAATCTGTCACCAAGTAAAAAAAATGTCGCCATGCCACTACTTTATTGCAATACATAAAATTGCAGATCTCGATCAACACTCCCTGGAATAATTTTAGTGTGGACCCCCCCCCCCCTTTTTCACACAAGTGCGTACATACTTTAAATAAACAAAGTCAATCTTCTCCACGGATAGCGCTCAATCAGGGCATCAATAATGACAGTGTTAATTATATTTAGTGCATGTAAACATGGTAAATAGGGACTTACAACTGACTCCATATTTTGTCTCGAAAATGTTCATTGATCATGTTGATCAGCTAGCATGATCAGGCCGATCTTCGACATTTAGGCCTAAAATATAATCGCTGTGATCAAGCTGTATCGAAATTATTTTGAGAGATAAAAAATGAATGTTCTTACATGTATATTACGCTGTATTATTGTCTGAATTATCGTTTTTGGAATAAGTATACTAACTTTCGCAGGTTATTTTTAAAAATAAATCGTACAAATATATTGACCAATCAAAAAAGGGCTTTCCCTAAGAATTTCAAGTCGTATGTAAACTTCCGGCTCCCCTTTGGCGATTTCTCGGATTGTTGAAGCAGTAGATCGAGTTTGATGAAGGATTTTTAATATTTGCAAGTTTGATGCGCCCTTCTGGTTGTACTGTCCGTAAGTTTAGACCTCGAAAGACTGGCCACAGAAAGAATATGGTTGCAGAGAATTTATTTGACGGAGTTTCAGACGAAAATACAAGAGGATGCGACAGACCTAGAAAAATTCAAGATGGCGGCGTTGGGTACCTTGTTTATTATTAGGTATGTGTATATTTTTTTATTAAAAGAAAAATAAGTAACGTCAGGTGCCTGTGGCCATAACAGTATCTTTTTTTAAATGACCAAACGAGGGGCATTTGTGTTTATCAAATACGTTCCGTTTCAGTTGTAAATCCGATAATTTATAATTCCCTTTTAATAGTAATGGCAAAATAGGAACATTTGTCTTTATCAAATACATCCTCTTCTAATTAGAAAATTATGACAATTAAGTATTCATAAGATAAAGGAAATTCCACTCCAGGAAAGGAAAGGGAAAACTTTTTCACTTCTTCCTTACAAGTGGCCACAAGAAGGCAATAGTGTTTATCAAATACATCTAGGTCAATTTAAAATCTGTTAACATTTATTATTGAATTCAAGGTGTGTCCTCGGTGGGTGTAAATACAATATATACTTTTATAATATAAAAGGACATCTACTCAAGAAAAGGAGGCGATTATTTGTTTGATCTACTTAATTTCATTGCCTTTCCTTAGAAGTGAAAAGGGCATTTATGTTTATCAAATACATGTACACTTTGGTCAATTTAAAATCCGATAATTTTTATGACAATTATTAGCCAAAATGTCACTTCGATTAAGATTTACGCTTTAAAAACAAATTTTACTGGATTTTCTACTTCTCTTCAGTATAGATTCATAGAGAGATGATGCTATGGGTGAAATGCTACTCCAACACACTTAAATCATCCTAACTATATTTCGATAAAAACTCGTTTGAATGAAAAAATAGATTGCACTTACCTGCATTGTTTGACTTTGTCTTGTCCTGCAGCAGATGCCGCCGAGGTGTACTCCGAGGTACAGTTCAATACCTCTTGACAAGTCTGTGCATCTATCCCTAATTATAAGATGTACCATATGGCGATAACAAACAGTATTCAAGATAAAAATATACATTTTTCTTAGTAGTTACACGAATCCTATCTAACTTTCGTGTGTCTTGCTTTTATTTTCAATTGTTAAATTCCCTCTAACTTTTTAAAAGAACTTCTTTTATCTATTGTTTCATTACGATCACTGAAACGTGTAAACAACTCAACCAAATAAAAAGGAAAAAAAAATTCTAACCCTTTATATCCTTCCCGCATTAAATATTTTGAAACTAATTCAAAAGAGTTTAAAGTAGAAAAGGATTTACCAGGAGAATTTTTCAAATTTATTATAATTACTCGAGCAGTAATTAATTAAGAATGAGGTCTTTTGGAAGAAGAATTTTTTTAAAAATAAAAACTGAAATATTATGAATATTATATAAGAAATCAATGGTGATGAAAAGATGTATAAAATAATGAAGAATAAAAAACGATTAAAATTTCAAATCATTTTATTGATGAAAAGCAGAGGGGGATAACTCTTCAAGGACGGGTAAGTCAAAAATTAGCACACATTCCGCTCTCATACTGAGACTTCAAATGAAGATTATACATATAAGGTTGGATCAGATACTTTAAGGTGATGCACCAATAATTTCACATTCAACTACTACTGACAAACAACTATTAAACGTTAAATATCTTGTGAATGTATGATCTTACCTTCCATGACAAGACTAACAAACAACAAAGCTGCGAGGATGGACGATATAGCCGATACATACATCTTGGAATATTTCTATAAAACATTTTTTTTTTTTAAATCAACTTTTAAAATAACAAAATTGAAAAAGAAAGGAAACATGAGTTCTATATTTTTATCGAAAGTCAACGAATACCACAGAAATAATTGGAGCAAATGAATTTCATGCGCGAATCCTGCAATGTAAAAATGAGCCCCTACCTCCGCGACTTAAGAGCGGGCACTCGAACCACAACGAAATGCGAGCAACAGTAATAGTGATTTATATTTGAATTCAGTTGCTTTTATTTGCAGTTGTGCCATTTGAGTCTAAAAGTGAACTTATGGTTAAATAAAGAAGAATGCATATAAAACTTCTTTTGTAAATGGCTTTGACCCATCATTATTGTGTCCTATGTGAGTCATTCAATAAAGTACTATCTGCGCACACATTTAGCCCTGCATTATTCTCTTTTTTTTCCTTTTTTGATTATGCACTGAGATCGCCATGCAGGTTTATCTTTTTTTTTTAAAAAATGCTACCAAATTTGCATAAGTGTAGAAAGACATTGCATGAAAACTGAAGTTTTATTTCTTTTAATATAGGGGTTTTGTTAATAGTTATAGTTAATTTATCTGGAGATTTTTTTTTCTATTTTTATAATTATCATTTTTTTAAATTAGCCCATTTGATTTCAAGTCTCTCGATCGTCCAATTTCACAAAAAATCGCAACAATGCATCTTTCTACTGTCAGTATTTTTTTAAAAGCAGCTACGGCTGTTATTAGGTATAATACGAAAAAATATATATATATAAGCTATTCCTTAAACCTTGTTCAATAAAATTGGAGAGGATTAATTAAAAATATAATCAACATTGAAACCAAATATTGTTTCTTTCATTGAAGTTATTCAATTAGTTTGCGAGCTTTTTGATCACCCCTCGTGTATATAGTTTTAAAACAGTTTTTTTTTTTTAAATATAGATCTTTGGAGAAAATATTAGTTTAAATAAATTAAAATAAAATTTTACAATTATTCCAAAACATTTCAGAATGTTGACTCAATTATCAAAAGCTGATCTTTCCTTTCAAAGAAAAAAGTACTGCAATTTAACAATTTTTATTTTTAAAATAAGATTATTGAGAGAAATACACCACTAGAGCTGATTCATTTTAAAAATCAAAATGGTTATGAGAAAAGTGTGAAAAAAAACTGAATTCATATTTGAATTATCATTTTATCTATATTTAAAGTAAACAAAATGACAACATACCTTATAAACACCGACTTTTGATTTGTCAATGATTCTTACATTAAAGGAAAACTTCTGTCTTTATATAAATATTCATGTCTTCCGCTTTCCGTTTGATTGGCTCCTGTTTTCAAGGTTCCCATCTCGCCTTAACTGTAAAGTTTAGCATTCCCATTTCGCCTTAGTAACCTCTCAGGTGAATTAAGGTGATGAAGATTTAATATATTTAGCATAAAGTATTTTTTGGTATTACACATATTACTTCATACAAAGTATTCATAATTTCCCATTAATAGTTAAATTCAATCAAAATTTTAAATAAAAATAATTTTTTTATCAACCTTGTAATAATATTTACAAATTCTAAAATTCCCATTTCGCCTTAGTACTTTTTAACTTTTTCTTACCTGTATTTCACAGTTAAGGCGAAATGGGAACACACCTTTTCAAGTGTTTATATTTTAACTCATCATAGTATTTAACATACTGACGTATTCAGCGCGTACGATTTTTATCGGAAATTGGATTTTGAACAAGTTAGCGTGGATTTGATTTAGCGCATATATTAATGTTTTCTTTGTAAATATATGTGCGAAACATTTAACGTTGTACTTGAATTAGCGGGTATTTATTTCTGCCAAAAATGCTAAAATGATTAAACAGCTAAATTTAATACATTTACAGTATACTTTTTTGAAATGCCTAATTTTAACATTGTGACACTTATTTGTTCCAAGACAGAAACGTGTTCTAGAACGAGCCTTCCCAAAAAGTGATTTTTTTAAACAAATTGTTTGCGATTCATATATTTAAAGAGGCTGTTGTGGCCATTTTTAGACTTAATTGATCTCCTTCAGGAGAAGTGCTCCATATGAAGATATAGAAAATGATGAAATTTTAAAATTTTTGAAAATTTTCTTAGCCAAACGTTAGTTGACAGCTTAAGATATCGTATCTAAAACATAAAGTTAACTCTGGTGATTAATTTGTTACCCCCCCCCCCCCGTCTCCTTAACTGAAATGTTTTGAAAACAACAATGTTTTCATAAATGTTTGTTTCAAATAACACTAAATTAAACAACAATGTTTTCATAAATGTTTGTTTCAAATAACACTAAATTGACAATTAATTTGCCAGTTTACAAAGTGGATGACCTGACAAATGGAATACTTATTACCATCAATAAACACAAAGAGTATCTGTGATTCTAATGCCTCATTAAAGAGAAAAAAATCATTAAAAATACTATAAGAATATTCACTTATGTTATAACAATACTTTAAGTATATACATATTTTAATCTAATCTAAAATATATGAAGTTTTCCAGGCTTTTTAACGACTTTGATATTTTACGTGCCAACGTGACAAGTCTGGAAATATAGATTTACACTTCAATTCACACACAACTTAAAACATTCCTTAAATGACCCCGAGCATAGGACATATAATTTGCAGCTCTTCATCGGCAAATTTGGCGTTCTCGAGATGGAAGTAAATAAACAAACAAAAAACAAACTCCGAGACTGGCATTTTGTACATTTTAGAAAAAACCACATGGGACATTTAAAGAAAGTAAAATGATGTAAGGTAAATCATCGTCGATATCCCACGAGTGATCTCGTCTTTACTTATCACCCGTGGGCAAACTAGCTGAAATATCGCCGTAAAATATGCTAATTTGTTGATTTTAGTCAACCAATCAGAAAGTTGGAACTTTTCAATTTTGAAAAGTACGTTAATTACTTTGCTATTTATGGTAAATATTTTGACGCTCGTTAAAACGTGCGAACTTTGATTTAAAACAATGAAAGTCAACTCGTACAGGTCACTGACATTAATATCCGTGAGATATTATGAAAGAGTACCTCTTTCTAACTGCAAAATGCACCGGTGAATGGATTTATTGAGTTTTTCATGTTTTCGGCTATGCCGAACATGCATACATAATGTAATCTGTGGTTCGTTGTTTCGCATCGCGACTCTGTTAAGCGGCCAATCAAATGACCCATGAAATTTTAAATTTCATACGACGATTTT
>NW_026922618.1:0-19648 GCF_032062105.1 Saccostrea cuccullata
TAGTACTATATATTGACAAGTAAACTGAAAATTAGCTGCCGATTTTCTAAAGCTTTAATGACTGAATTTTTTTAATCAGTGTGAAATAATAGCTTTTTAAAAATACTAGTAATCTTTTTAAATATCAAAGAACTAAAATTGCCACCGAGACTTGCTTTCCTCCTCATCAGTACTTTGTCTATCCAATATACTATATATTGACAAGTAAATTGAAACAGCTTGTCGATTTTCTACAGCTTTAATGACTCTGGAGGGCGTTGCTTGCGCTAACAAAAAAGTAAGAAATCAGCGATCGAGAAATGAGGGGGGACATTTGAAATCGTCACATGGAACTAATATGACGAACACAGTGTTAAGTATATTTGTTTACTGATCCGACATTTCAAGCATCTTTGAATTCGATTTAACGTACCTATAATGATTGTTTTATCCATTTTGAAACTGAGAAGTTAGCCAATCTCTAACAAAGCAAGGACAGAGGTTGTAATGTAATAGAAACAAACTGCAAAAATCATCTTGTTTTAAAATAAAAACCATACATTAAATCTGTAGTTTCAAATAACTATTAAAACCAGATGTATTTGTTTTTTACCTGTCGCGTATGTTTTTACACACTTTACAGTTCATGACCATTCCGGATATAAATTTACTTTATGAAACAAGAATACGAGTAGGGATATATATAAGTGTACTATGTAACTTTTTATGACTGATTGTATATTGTTTAACGCCGAGATTGTATATTGTTTAACGCCGAGTCGGGAATTTTTCAGCCATGTTTCGGCGGATTTTCTATATGAAGAAATCCAGCATGCTTGGACAATATGCCTGGCCAAAATCTTTGTAATGTGAAAAATTTAGTTATCCCCTCCGTTTATAGTCTTTCCATAGTTCTATCAGTTAAAGCAAGAAGTGGTCCCCTAGGACCCATGATATCGACCAGTCAAAGACCAGAGTGTTTATTATTGAATAATTTCAAGGAAATAAACAGATGTGTCATTTTTCTTTCTATTGGTTACTTGTATCATCCAGATGGTGGTAGGCGAATTAAAGGAAGAAGAAATGTAAAAAATTAAAGTACCGACGGGCAAATTTTATTAAGATTGTTTTGAATCAGCTATTTTTGATTATTGTTAATTTTTTGATATTTCATTTTTTTTGCAGATATTGTTAAAGTTCTCTTTAAAAAAAATTTAAAAGGTACCAAAATAGGAGCAAATTGTCATTACACACTGACCAAATTGAAAACATATCGTACATGTTCATAGTATGTAGATTTAGCCATGTTTAACATTGTAATGAATTCGATTATAATGTACATGTATACTGCTTGGCCACCCGCGTGGCGCAGTGGTTAGAGCCTCTCAGATTAGGGAATTCGAACCGATCCTTACGTCGCGTGTTCGAATCCACTTCGGGAGGTGGAGACTGATGAGACCGTATAAACCGAGGTCCCGTGTTGCAGTAGGTGTTGGTACAAAAAAGATTCCTCACTGCTCAATGGCCCTGAGTGCCGAGTGTAGGCCTCCACCTTCTTACGAGTGAAAAATTCTCGAGAGGGACGGTAAACAGTTATATATATCCTATTTTGCTAAAACAGAATGACATAATATTATATCATCAGGGTGACCATCTCACCTTGATCATGTAACAAGATCATAATGTAGCCATCTGACATTTACATTTTGTCTGTATATAGATTAGATTCTACTTACAGCTCGGTGACATTGGCCATTAAATCTGGATCAATTCGAGGGATACCAGAAATCGTATCTTTCTTTCTACACTCCATCACCAAAATGTTTTTGGCGCCTCCGTCTATCTTTTCACAGGTGCAATCACTAGTACAATTTCTGTTAAGCTTGGCTGCCGAAAGCATGGGTGGCAAAACAAAGTCCAGCAAAAGTAAGGTGAGTTTAAACGCAAACACGTGAATACCAGTCTTCATATTTGATTAAATATATATAATATTTTCAACATCTGCTAGATGTTCACATAATTTTCAAAAGTTGACACCTGTTGAAGGAAAAAATGGCTGATCAATTAGTCACGATTCGTATCCATCTAATTAAGCCGTGATAAAAGTAAATCCCTTTTGATGTTGCTCTTTTAATGATTATTCCAATTTTTCATAGCAATCCTGACATATAGAGTCCACTGACAGTGCAGAATCTCTCAACATAACTGTTATAATGAAAATCAGAAAATGGACTTAACCCATTTCAACTCCACAATAAGATATCTGCTATACGTATGTGTGGGAAGAGATATTGATTTCTGTTAGCCATCCATACTCTCGGATACCGGTACCTTTAAATGATGTTTCGCAGCTACAGGTGCGATGATTTCCAATGGCCCGATTCATTTATTAATTGGAAGCTGAATGTAGTTATGTTTTATTTATTTTCAGTATAAAAAATGATATTGGCGGTGTTTTCACTGAAGGAATTCATTATCAATTCGCCAAGGAGCATTTGTTGCACTTTTTGCCGAGGTCGATCGCAAGTTCATGTTGGTCATGATAAAAGCGTAAATAAGAAAAATGAATAAATAAACAGAAGCAGGTAGTCTTAGAAATCATATTACGTCGGCGTATTGTAAGTGTTGAGATACCCCCCCCCCCCCAAAAAAAAAATAATCCTTTAGTATATATCAATATCAAACTAGTGCTAATTGTAACGGGGACCGTTACAGATGTTCCCCAAACGCTCCCCAACTCCCTTTTGGTGCCATATTCCCTGTTATCTCTATTAAATAAGAAATACTTTATGGAATTTAGACTTAATCAAGGTCTTCCAAGAAAAATACAAAATATATTTAAAAAAATAGGCATTGCACGCGTGTTCATGTGCGTAACGACCATATTATCTTGTCTACACTATCTAAAATTTTAATAATATCAAAGCATTTAATCCAAAAGTATTAAAAAATGCACTCATTCGAGTGTATTTTTTATTTTACTCATTTCACGTGCACGCACGTGCGTGCACGTGCATAATGACTATACCTTCTTGTAGGAGTCCCTTATATTTATCCAAGTTCTAAATCCCATCCTGTTTGGTTGAAAAACAAGAGAGTTATATACATTTGAAGTTTCAGCCAATCAGATTGCAGCACACGTGCATGCGCGTGATTTCATGAATATTTTCTATATCATATTTTAGGATATCCTAATGCATGACTATGTTTTAAATTTCAAAGCATTTCGTCAAAAAACAAAGGAGATATAGCCATTTAAAGTTTTAGCCAATCAGATTACAGCACGCACGCATGCGCATGCTTTTATTAAAATTTTAATATATCATGCTGTAGATCTTCATAATGTAGGACCATGTTCAAAATTTCAAAAGATTATGACAAGAAACAAGAAAGATATTAAGACTTTAGTTTCAGCCAATCAGAGCAAAGCGCACGTGCATGCGCGTGATATCTTGCTATTTTGACCATGCCATCTTGTCTATACTACTAATGTATCCTTACATTATGAGTTTCAAAGCATTTTATCAAAAAATAGAAAAGTTCCGACTATATCTATTATATTGGTTATTTCAAGTGTTGCACGTGCGCGCTCTTGCAAGCACGTGCGCGCAAAATGACCCTGATTCCGCAAATCTGCATAACATGTCTACTTACCCTAAAAAGGTTTTACCTACCTCGGACGAACAGTTTACAAGATCATTCCCGGACAAAAAAGTACCCAGGAAGAAGAAGAAGAAAAATAATAACTAGAAACGATCTCGTTGCGAGCAACGAGAGGTCTTCCGTCCGAATCTGAAATAAAAAACGAAAAATCTAGCTGAAAAAGTCGTAAAAAAATTTCGGTCACACGGGGGATCGAACCCGGGTCGCCCGCGTGAAAATCCAACGCGCTAACCATTACGCTATCGGGAACACCGCTTCAAATTTTGAAATGCGAATTTCTCGAGATTGGCTTCTTTAAATCTAAAACAAATTACACATTTCGCATTCATTTAAAAGTCTCTATTAACCCAATAAAAATCAAAGAAAAATAATGAAAAACAAAAAAGTTGAAAATTTAGATTTTTTTAATTCGCTTCCGGTAGCGACCGGAAGTACTGTCGACACACGAAAAGGACATTCCGCATATCTAGAAGTCATGCCCTATGTTCTCCAACAAGTCTCCAGTTCATATCTTTAGTAGTTCTTTAGATCTCGAACTGACAAAATTTCATTTTAAAATCAGGAAAATGGCCATAACTTGGCACCAAAAGCGAGTTGTTCCAAAATTCTTCCAAAATTATCAATGGCATATAAGAGCGCATCATCCCTGAAAGTTTGATGAAAAACCGATGAATAGTTCTCGAGATATCGCGTGCACAAAATTTGTCTAAAAAATAAGAATAATAATAATAATAATAATAATAAGAAACAGTAGAATCACTATAAGGTCTTCCGTGAAGACGGAAGACCTTAATAACTAGTGCTAATTGTAACGGGGACCGTTACAGATGTTCCCCAAACGCTCCCCATGTCCCTTATCGTGCCTTATTTCTCTAAGACCTTTTATAAATATGCTCAGTATCCCAAGATTTCATTTAAGAATGTAAAAAATACAATGATATCAACTATCAACGATATATTGTTGAACGTTTTGCATGCGCGCACACGTACATGTACATGCATATGCAAGATGATTATGGCATGTTGATTAAGCGATTAACATATCTTTCTATCCCGCGAATCAAAGAAAAAAATACATATATAAATTTACCATTTTTCAAGCATATGTCATATTTTTTATATATCGATTCACATTTTATTTCTCTACTTATTTTAACCTCGGGCTCAAAGTTGGTTTTATTCCGACGACAAGGCAGGGTAAAAGTCGACTAAGGGTATCACGCCAATACCTAACCAATCAAAATGAACTTATTCAATAGTAGTTCCATACATGGAAAAGGGATTTTCCTTTCTGTTCAGAATTTTTTAAATATTTCCTCTCAGGCCATTTTGACAACTCTGATACCCGTGCCTGGTAAATTTTATATACTTTGTAAATAAATATATAAAGGTTTTTTGACCGGAACTATTCATTTTTTCAAATGCATAGGGGGCTACGCTCTGGGTTTTACAAGAGATGTTTAAAAAGACATTCGTGTCAGCTAATGTGACCTAAATTGTTTAACACCTTCTTATTAATATTTTTTTCATGAATGCAAATATCTGATTATTTTACGAAGGAGCGTACATGTATATTGATTTTTTTAATATACCGAAAATCGCTATTTCTGGGGATTGCGTAATTCTAAAAAAAATTCAAATAAATTTCAAAGGTAAATTAAACAAAGGATGCTTGGTATTAAAATATTATTTCAAATCAGTAGAATCGAATGCTATTAACGACATCTGAATAAATAGGCTATAAAAGGCTTATATGCCAACTTTGGTCATCTGCACTTTAATTTTAAACACGACAGGATTTGTAATTTTTTCTGTAAAAATTAATAATTTCTATATACTTTGGAAACTCAAATGAAATATTTTAATACACTTTCCTCGAGCTCTTTTCTGCAGTTTTCCTGAAATTTTATGTGGGTCCGAGGTGTTATTTGAGTTTAACAGTGATTCTCTACGTTGCCATTAATTTGATTTGTTTGTGTGTGTGTGTGTGTGTGGGGGGGGTGTTATTTTTATTCTTAACCTATTTAACGTTGGAGTTGAATCTTGTATCTTATTCCAAGAACTTAAGATTGATTGTGACATTTGGATGAAAGGTCAAGGTCATTAAAAACCATCACCTCTTTAACTTCTAACCTGTCAACCGAAATAAACTCTGAAAGGTGTCTCTAGATACATGTACATGTACTTCATGTTTCTTTTTACCCTTGGGTCAAGGACAAAGGTTAAGGTCGATTTCAAGTTCATAGGTCAAGGTGATTTTGGTAAATAGTTAATATCAACATTTTATTCAGGTTACCAGTGACCTTGACCTAAGTTTCAAGGTCAAGGGTAAAAAGATCTGCATGCTTCAGTATGTTACATGTCTTGACATTTAGAAGTTCTTAATTCTGCATGAACATCAAACACTCAAGTATACTGTCTTTTAATACATTGTGTGCGGTCGCATGTGCATGCACGTCCATGTATTTACTTTTGATAGTAGTATAATGTAGGCAATCATTATATCTATTCATATTTGAAATTTCACCCTGTATTATTGAGAACCAAGAAAGTTGTAGGCATTTAAAGTTTTAGCCAATCTGATTGCAGCACACGTACATGTGCGTGCGTTCATGATTATTCTTATATATCATGCTGTAGATCTTCATAATGTAAGACTATGTTCAAAATTTCAAAGGATTTTGTCAGAAAACAAAATAGATATTTAGACTTTAAGTTTCAGCCAATCGCAGCGAAGGGCACCTGCATGCGCGTGAGATCTTGCTATTTTGACCATGTCATCATGTCTATACTACTATTATATCCTTATATTATGAGTTTCAAAGCATTTCATCCAATATTTAAAAAGTTACTGCTAAATCTGTTATATTGGTCATTTCACGTGTTACACGTGCGCGCACCTGCACGCACGTGCGCGCAAAATGACCTTCGTTCCGCACATCTACATAACATACCTAGTGACCCTAAAAAGGTTTCACCTAGATCGGATGAGTAGTTTACGAGAACACTCGCGGACAAAAAAGTACCGGAGAACAAAGAAAAAATTCAGAAAAAGTAAAAACAATATGTTCCCAAACTTCGTTTGGGGAGCATAATAAGGAGACTAATTGTTCAGATTACAATTTTGATTTTAATTCAGATAACAATATGAAGTCTTTTCACCTTCTTGAGTTTTTTCATATCATTTGGCTTCAAGAAAAGAAGTTAAAAGCAAAAAAATCAATAAAACAGCAAAATTCTAATTTTCTACTACCGTGTTTTTAAGATCGGGCTCGGGGTTGGTTATATTCAATAGTAGTTCCATACATGGAAAAGGGATTTTCCTTTCTGTTCAGAATTTTTTAAATATTTCCTCTCAGGCCATTTTGACAACTCTGATACCCGTGCCTGGTAAATTTTATATACTTTGTAAATAAATATATAAAGGTTTTTTGACCGGAACTATTCATTTTTTCCAATGCATAGGGGGCTACGCTCTGGGTTTTACAAGAGATGTTTAAAAAGACATTCGTGTCAGCTAATGTGACCTAAATTGTTTAACACCTTCTTATTAATATTTTTTTCATGAATGCAAATATCTGATTATTTTACGAAGGAGCGTACATGTATATTGATTTTTTTAATATACCGAAAATCGCTATTTCTGGGGATTGCGTAATTCTAAAAAAAATTCAAATAAATTTCAAAGGTAAATTAAACTAGTGCTAATTGTAACGGAGACCATTACAGATGTTCCCCAAACGCTCCCAAACTCCCTTTCATAGTCATATTCCCTGCAAGCGTAATTAAATAGGACAAATTCTATGTATTTGAGACTTGAACAACGTTTACCCAGAAGTGTACCATGTTCATTCAAATTTTATCATTGCACACTTGCGCATGTGAATGCACGTGCGTAATGACCATATCATATTGTCTACACAATCTATGTATTTTAATATGCTATATATTAAATTATTTAATCCAAAAGTATAAAAAAAAAAACCGCCCATTCAAATGTATTTTTGATTTAACCCATTTCACGTGCACGCACGTGCATACCTGAGCATAGTGACCATACCTTCTTTAGAAGTCTATTACATTTATGTATGTTCTAAATCCCATCCCGTTTGGTTGAAAACAAATTGAGTTATACCTGTTTAAAGTTTCAGCCAATCAGATTGCAGCGCACGTTCACGCACATGTATGCATGTGCATGGTGACCATACCTTCTTGTAGAAGTCCATTATATATATCTATGTTCCAAATCCCATCCTGTTTGGTTGAAAATCAAGGGAGTTATAGCAATTTAAAGTTTCAGCCAATCAGATTGCAGCGCACGTACACATATGTGTATGCATGTGCATGGTGACCATACCTTCTTGTAGAAGTCCATTATGTATATCTATGTTCCAAATCCCATCCTGTTTGGTTGAAAATCAAGGGAGTTATAGCAATTTAAAGTTTCAGCCAATCAGATTGCAGCGCACGTGCATGCACGTGTTTTCTTGATCATTGCTATATATCATGTTGTAGGATATCCTAATACATGGCTATGTACAAAATTTCAAAGGATTTCGTCAAAAAACAAGAAAGATATTGAGACTTTAGTTTCAGCCAATCAGAGCAAAGCGCACGTGCATGCGCGTGAGATCTTGCTATTTTGACCATGTCATCTTGTCTATACAACTAATATATCCTTACATTATGAGTTTCAAAGCATTTCATCAAAAAATAGAAAAGTTAAGACAATATACATTATATTGGCCATTTTACGTGTTGCACGTGCTCGCTCTTGCAAGCATGTGCGCGCAAAATGACCTTTGTTCGGCAAATCTACATAACATGTCTACTGACCCTAAAAACATTTTACCTTAGCCGGATGTGTAGTTTACAAGAACACTCGAGGACAAAATTTTCCCAGGAAGAAAAATAATAATAATAACTAGTGCTAATTGTAACGGGGACCGTTACAGATGTTCCCCAAACGCTCCCCAACTCCTTTTTTGTGCCATATTCCCTGTGAGCTTCATTAAATAAGACAAACTCTGTGCATTTTGACTTTGACAACGTTTTCTCAGAAGGATACCAATTATATTCAAATTTTAGCATTGCACCCGTGCGCATGTGAATGCATGTCCGTTATGATCATATCATCTTGTCTACACTATCTACATATTTTAATATACAATATATTAAAGCATTCAGTCCCAAAGTATGAAAAATCACTCTTTCAAGTGTATTTTTCATTTCACTTGTTCCAAATGCACGCACCGTGCGTGCACGTGCATGATGACCATACCTTCTTGTAGGAGTCCCTTACATCTATCTATATTCTAAATCCCATCCTGTTTGGTTGAAAAACAAGGGAGTTATAGCCATTTCAAGTTTAAGCCAATCAGATTGCAGCACACGTGCATGCGCGTGATTTCATGATTTTTTTTCTATATCATATTGTAGGATGTCCTAGTGCATGACAATGTTTAAAATTTCAAAGCATTTCGTCAAAAAACAAAGTAGATATAGCCATTTAAAGTTTCAGCCAATCAGATTTCAGCACGCGGGCATGCGCATGCTTTCATGAAAATTCTTATATATCATGCTGTAGATCTTCATAATGTAGGTCTATGTTCAAAATTTCAAAGGATTATGACAAGAAACAAGAAAGATATTGAGACTTTAGTTTCAGCCAATCAGAGCGAAGCACACGTGCATGCGCGTGCGATCTTGCTATTTTGACCATGTCATCTTGTGCATACTACTAATATATACTTATAAAATGAGTTTCAAAGCATTTCTTCAATAATTTTAATAGTTACGTCTGTATCAATTATATTGGACATTTCTCGTGTTGCACGTGCGAGCTCTTGCAAGCACATGTGCATGCACATGCTTTCATGAAAAATCTTATATTACAGGCTGTAGATCTCCCTAATGTATGACTATGTTCAAAATTTCAAATGATTTTATCAAAAAACAAAAAAGATATTGAGACTTTAGTTTCAGCCAATCAGAGCGAAGCACACGTGCATGCGCGTGCGATCTTGCTATTTTGACCATGTCATCTTGTGCATACTACTAATATATCCTTACATTATAAGTTTCAAAACATTTCGTCACAAAATAGAGAAGTTACGGTTATATCCATTATATAGTGGTCATTTTAAGTTTTGCACGTGCGCGCTCTTGCAAGCACGTGCGCGCAAAATGACCTTGATTCCGCAAATCTACATAACATGCCTACTTACCCTAAAAAGGTATTACCTAAGTTGGATGTGTAGTTTACAAGATCACTCGCGGACAAAGTTTTCCCAGGAAGAAAAATAATAAGAATAATAACTAGTGCTAATTGTAACGGGGACCGTTACAGATGTTCCCCAAACGCTCCCCAACTCCTTTTTGGTGCCATATTCCCTGTAAGCTTCATTAAATAAGACAAACTCTGTGCATTTTGACTTTAACAACGTTTTCTCAGAAGGATACCAATTATATTCAAATTTTAGCATTGCACCTGTGCGCATGTGAATGCATGTGCGTTATGATCATATCATCTTGTCTACACTATCTACATATTTTAATATACAATATATTAAAGCATTCAGTCCAAAAGTATGAAAAATCACTCTTTCAAGTGTATTTTTCATTTCACTGGTTCCAAATGCACGCACGTGCGTGCACGTGCATGATGACCATGCCTTCTTGTAGGAGTCCCTTATATCTATCTATATTCTAAATCCCATCCTGTTTGATTGAAAAACAAGGGAGTTATAGCCATTTCAAGTTTAAGCCAATCAGATTGCAGCACACGTGCATGCGCGTGATTTCATGACTTTTTTCTGTATCATATTGTAGGATATCCTAATGCATGACAATCTTTTAAATTTCAAAGCATTTCGTCAAAAAACAAAGTATATATAGCCATTTAAAGTTTCAGCCAATCAGATTGCAGCACGCGGGCTTGCGCATGTTTTCATGAAAATTCTTATATATCATGCTGTAGATCTTCATAATGTAGGTCTATGTTCAAAATTTCAAAGGATTATGACAAGAAACAAGAAAGATATTGAGACTTTAGTTTCAGCCAATCAGAGCCAAGCGCACGTGCATGCGCGTGAAATCTTACTTTTTTGACCATGTCATTTTGTCTATACTTCTAACATATACTTATAAAATGAGTTTCAAAGCATTTCATCAATAATTTAAATAGTTACGTTTGTATCAATTATATTGGACATTTCTCGTGTTGCACGTGCGAGCTCTTGCAAGCACATGTGCATGCACATGCTTTCATGATAAATCTTATATTACAGGCTGTAGATCTCCCTAATATATGACTATGTTCAAAATTTCAAATGATTTTATCAAAAAACAAAAAAGATATGGAGACTTTAGTTCCAGCCAATCAGAGCGAAGCGCACGTGCATGCGCGTGCGATCTTCCTTTTTTGACCATGTCATCTTGTGCATACTACTAATATATCCTTACATTATAAGTTTCAAAACATTTCGTCACAAAATAGAGAAGTTATGGTTGTATCCATTATACATTGGTCATTTTAAGTTTTGCACGTGCGCGCTCTTGCAAGCACGTGCGCGCAAAATGACCTTGATTCCGCAAATCTACATAACATGCCTACTTACCCTAAAAAGGTTTTACCTAAGTCGGATGTGCAGTTTACAAGATCACTCGCGGACAAAATTTTCCCAGGAAGAAAAATAATAAGAATAATAATAATAAGAAACAGAGTAAAAACAATATGTTCCCCAACTTCGTTTGGGGAACATAATAACTAGAAAAGAAACTCGTTGCGAGCAACGAGAGGTCTTCCGTCCGATTCTGAAAAGAACCCCGCAAAAATTGAGCTGAAAAGAGTGATAAAACTTGTTATGAAAACAAAGGGCATTGAACGCGGGTCCTTAGCATGAAAATCCAAACCGCTTACTATTACTCTAGATAAGAACCAAAGGTCTAAATGTACTTGTATATACTTCTGCAACAGTACATTTGTTTTCGAATAATGAAAGACAGGTCACTATTCATAATTTTGTGTCAAACACCACGAGTAAATCTTCGCGCTTTTTCTTTGGAATGTTCCATTAAATAGGTGCGATAGCTTCGATGGAAATGAAACAAGAACATTCTTATAGCTTAAATTTCAAGGTTAAGAAACTATATTTAGCATATTCACACATTCCATATCGTATATAGATAAATAATACTAAATCATTGAATCTGGTAAACTTTTTCCCTTTTTTTTGTTTTAAATTTCCTGTTCATCCCCACTAAGAA
Source organism: Saccostrea cuccullata (assembly GCF_032062105.1). Taxonomy (NCBI): domain Eukaryota; kingdom Metazoa; phylum Mollusca; class Bivalvia; order Ostreida; family Ostreidae; genus Saccostrea; species Saccostrea cuccullata. The sequence goes on from NW_026922618.1 coordinate 11,911, forward strand.
CATATTGATAAAAGCATGCCTACTACAGTCAGGGAATCAGATAATATCTATGTTCAATAATTTAAATCAGATCTTTGAGACAAGAATGTTAATATGAACTCCATTCAACGATATTTTGAAAAATGATTTTCTTATTTTTTTTCTTTTCTATTAGCTGAATATGACACAATTCTGCATGAGCAAAACAGTGGTTACGTTTAATACTTACTATGTACATCCATATTGTTTCTTAAAAACTATTACTTATACCTATGATTTAAAATCTAATTTTCCGAAACAAAAGATACTAGGTATCGTATTTCATTTGCACATTTAGTCTTTTCTTTTTCTACTTTAGAACCAGCCAAAACCAATTATAGAAGACGTTTCAGACGACCTAGGATTAAACCATAGTTTGACACAGAATTATAACGTAACAACGACGTGAGAATCCAAGTATTCCTTTACATTTCATTTATCCTATCTTACTTTCATTCAAGCAAACGCTCGGCTGACTTCGTAAACCCTGAATTGCGAAATGTCGGAAATGACTGAGGCAGCCGCCATTTTGGAACCGCTTCAGATTTTTAAATGTTAATATCTAGAGTTTGGATTTATTAATATTCAAACAAATGATGCAGTAAGCATTAAAAGAAAGGTTTCTATTAACATTCCAAAAATAACTGAAAAATATTGAAAAACAAAAAAGTTAGAAAATACGGACTTTTTAATTTCGCTTCCGATAGCAACCGGAAGTAGTAACGACGCACAAAAAGGTGATTCCGCAAATCTAGAAGTGATCATCTATCATCTCTAATAAGTCTCCAGTTAATGTCTTAAGCCATTTTTGAAAAAAAGGGGGAACAAAAATCCGTTTTAAAATCAGAAAACTGTCAATATCTTGGAACCGAAGGTGAGTATTCCAAAATTTCCTTGTCATGCCACAACTTCATATAATGACACATAATTCCTGAAAGTTTCACTGAAAACCACTAAATAGTTTTCGAGAAATCGCCTGCACAAAATTTTTGGGGGAAAAAAAAAAAAATAATAATAATAAGAAACAGTAGAATCACTAGAAGGTCTTCCGTGAAGACGGAAGACCTTAATAAGAAACAGAGTAAAAACAATATGTTCCCCAACTTCGTTTGGGGAACATAATAAGAAACAGAGTAAAAACAATATGTTCCCCAACTTCGTTTGGGGAACATAACAAAGGATGCTTGGTATTAAAATATTATTTCAAATCAGTAGAATCGAATGCTATTAACGACATCTGAATAAATAGGCTATAAAAGGCTTATATGCCAACTTTGGTCATCTGCACTTTAATTTTAAACACGACAGGATTTGTAATTTTTTCTGTAAAAATTAATAATTTCTATATACTTTGGAAACTCAAATGAAATATTTTAATACACTTTCCTCGAGCTCTTTTCTGCAGTTTTCCTGAAATTTTATGTGGGTCCGAGGTGTTATTTGAGTTTAACAGTGATTCTCTACGTTGCCATTAATTTGATTTGTTTGTGTGTGTGTGTGTGGGGGGGTGTTATTTTTATTCTTAACCTATTTAACGTTGGAGTTGAATCTTGTATCTTATTCCAAGAACTTAAGATTGATTGTGACATTTGGATGAAAGGTCAAGGTCATTAAAAACCACCACCTCTTTAACTTCTAACCTGTCAACCGAAATAAACTCTGAAAGGTGTTTCTAGATACATGTACATGTACTTCATGTTTCTTTTTACCCTTGGGTCAAGGACAAAGGTTAAGGTCGATTTCAAGTTCATAGGTCAAGGTGATTTTGGTAAATAGTTAATATCAACATTTTATTCAGGTTACCAGTGACCTTGACCTAAGTTTCAAGGTCAAGGGTAAAAAGATCTGCATGCTTCAGTATGTTACATGTCTTGACATTTAGAAGTTCTTAATTCTGCATGAACATCAAACACTCAAGTATACTGTCTTTTAATACATTGTGTGCGGTCGCATGTGCATGCACGTCCATGTATTTACTTTTGATAGTAGTATAATGTAGGCAATCATTATATCTATTCATATTTGAAATTTCACCCTGTATTATTGAGAACCAAGAAAGTTGTAGGCATTTAAAGTTTTAGCCAATCTGATTGCAGCACACGTACATGTGCGTGCGTTCATGATTATTCTTATATATCATGCTGTAGATCTTCATAATGTAAGACTATGTTCAAAATTTCAAAGGATTTTGTCAGAAAACAAAATAGATATTTAGACTTTAAGTTTCAGCCAATCGCAGCGAAGGGCACCTGCATGCGCGTGAGATCTTGCTATTTTGACCATGTCATCATGTCTATACTACTATTATATCCTTATATTATGAGTTTCAAAGCATTTCATCCAATATTTAAAAAGTTACTGCTAAATCTGTTATATTGGTCATTTCACGTGTTACATGTGCGCGCACCTGCACGCACGTGCGCGCAAAATGACCTTCGTTCCGCACATCTACATAACATACCTAGTGACCCTAAAAAGGTTTCACCTAGATCGGATGAGTAGTTTACGAGAACACTCGCGGACAAAAAAGTACCGGAGAACAAAGAAAAAATTCAGAAAAAGTAAAAACAATATGTTCCCAAACTTCGTTTGGGGAACATAACTAGACACGATCTCGTTGCGAGCAACGAGTGGGTCTTCCGTCCGATTCTTGATAAGATGAGATAAGATTTTGATTGAGATTTTCATTCTAAAATAATGATAAAGATTGTGAAGAAGAACGATTTTGCCTCCATAATCTGTAAACAGACATTGAACATTATGACTTAAAAATTCGACTTTTGGCCCCTCACGACCCCTAATATTAGGGATCAGCCCTTTTTTCTTCATATCAACTTAAAGCTCTCAGGATTTTGAACACTTTTTGTTCAACAACTATTCAGAGATTCTCTTTCGTTTTCGAGTTATTTGAAAAAGAAATATTTAGGGGCCAACCCTTCAACTCCTAAATGGGAACATTAAGCGAAAAATGGAAGGTTGCATATTGTTCAGAACATTATTTTGAACATCTTTTGTTCAATATTACTTATCAAAATATTTCCCACTTTTGAGATACAGAGCGTCACAGATTTAGCATTTTGGCCCCTTAAGGCCCCTTATTATGCACCATACGACATTCAAAACATAATTTACAATTTTATATTGTTCAGATAAACATTTTTGCTTCAGTAATGTATAACAAAATGTTGACTGCTAAAGAGTTATTGATTAAAGACTTTTGGCCCTTTTCAGCCCTTAATTTGAGTGCCCAACCTCTTTTTCTTGATCTCCTCTTAAAGCTCTTAATATGTAGAACACTTTTTGTTCAACAACTGTTCAGAGATTCTCTTTCGTTTTCGAGTTATTTGAAAAAGAAATATTTAGGGGCCAACCCTTCACCTCCTTAAAGGGGACGTTTTGCGAAAAATGAAAAATTGCATATTGTTTAGAACATTATTTTAAACATCTTTTGTTCAATATTACTTGTCAAAATATTTCCCACTTTTGAGATATAGAGCATCACAGATTTAGCATTTTGGCCCCTTATGGCCCCTTATTATGCATCATACGATATTAAAATCATAATATATAGTTGAAGATTGTTGAGGTAAACATTTTTGCTTCAGTAATGTATAACAAAATATTGACTGCTAAAGAGTTATTGATTAAAGACTTTTGGCCCCTCTCGGCCCTTAATTTGAGTGCCCAGCCCTTTTTTTCTTGATCTCATCTTAAAGCTCCCAGGATTTTGAACACTTTTTTTTCAACTACTATTCAAATATTCTTTTTCGTTTCCGAGTTATTTGCAAAAGAAATAATTAGGGGCCAACCCTTCAACTCCTTAAAGGGGACGTATAGCTATAAATTAAAGGTTGCATATTGTTCAAAACATTATTTTGAACATCTTTTGTTCAATATCACTCATCAAAATATTTCCCATTTTTGAGATATAAAGCGTCAAAGATTTAGCATTCTGGCCCCTTGTGGCCCCTAATTATGTAACATACGACATTAAAATTATAATATATAGTTGTAAATTGTTCAGATTAACATTTTTGCTTCTGTAATGTCTACCAAAATATTGACTGTTTAAGAGTTATCGAAAAATGACTTTTGGCCCCTCTTGGCCCCTAATGTGATGAGTCAGCACTTTTTTCATGATGTCATATTAAAGATCTTGTCATTCTGCAAAAATTTTGTTCAGTATATTTTAACAAAATAATTATACTTTAAAAGATATGATGCAAAATGTCTCAAAAAATCCGTCATGTTTCGTGTCCTAGATTTCGACCCCTACCGAGCTTCCATACTAAGCACTTCGGGAAGATTTAAAAGTATAGGTGCAAAACTACAATATGTTGTCTATTAGTCCTGAAAATGACAGCATTCTAGCTTTTGTCGTTTTTGAGTTTTTGTCCGGACAAAATGGTCACTAAAATTCGATTAAAGGGCGATAACTTCCGACCGGACGTGAATTTTCAAAAAATAAAAGATATGAATAAGGTTTAGTTCATGATACATCATTCCTGAAAATTTCAAATCAATCGACTCAAGCATCTCTGAGAAATCGTCTGCACAAAAATGTGTAAAGAAAAAAATAATAATAACTAGATACGATCTCGTTGCGAGCAACGAGTGGGTCTTCCGTCCAATTCTTGATAAGATGAGATAAGATTTTGATTGAGATTTTCATTAAAAGATAATGATTTACCACAATCTGTAAAAGACATTGAACATTAAAGACTTAAAAAATCGGCTTTTGGCCCCTTAACGACCCCTAATTGTAGGAATCAGCCCTTTTTTTCTTCATGTCATCTAAAAGCTCTTAGGATTTCGATCACTTTTTGTTCAACAACTGTTAAGAAATTCTTTTCGTTTTTTTGAGCTATTAGCAAAAGAAATATTTAGGGGCCAACTCTTCAACTCCTTAATGGGGACGTTTAGCAAAAAATGAAAGGTTGCATATGTTCAGAACATTATTTAGAACATCCTTTGTTCAATATTGCTTATCAAAATATTTCTGCCTTTCGAGATATAAAACGTCAAAGATTTAGCATTCTGGCCCCTTGTGGCCCCTAATTATGTAACATACGACATTAAAATTATAATATATAATTGTAGATTGTTGAGATAAACATCTTTGCTTCAGTAACATATTACAAAATATTAACTAATAAAGAGTTATCGATTGAAGACTTTTGGCCCCTCTTGGCCCCTAATTCGAGTGCCCAGCCCCTTTTTCATGATCTCATCGTACAGCTCTTTAGATTTTGAACATTTTTTGTTCAACAATTAATCAGAAATTCTTTTTCGTTTTTGAGCTATTAGCAAAAGAAATAATTAGGGGCCAACCCTTCAACTCCTTAATGGGGACGTTTAGCAAAAATGAAAGGTTGCATATTGTTTAGAACATTATTTTGAACATCTTTTGTTCAATACTGCTTATCAAAATATTTCTGCCTTTCGAGATATAAAGCGTCAAAGATTTAGCATTTTGGCCCCTTGTGGCCCCTATTTATATACCATACGACATAAAAATCATAACATATAGTTGTAGATGGTTGAAATAAACATCTTTGCTTCAGAAATGTATTACAAAATATTAACTAATAAAGAGTTACCGATTGAAGACTTTAGGCCCCTCTTGGCCCCTAATTGAGTGTCCAGCCCTTTTGTCAGGATCTCATCTTAAAGATCTTAGGATTTTAAACATTTTTTGGTCAACAACTATTCAGAAATTCTTTTTCGTTTTTGAGCTATTAGCAAAAGAAATATTTAGGGGCCAACCCTTCAACTCCTTAATGGGGACGTTTAGCAAAAAATGAAAAGTTGCATATTGTTCAGAACATTATTTTGAACATCTTTTGTTCAATATTGCTTATCAAAATATTTCTGCCTTTCGAGATATAAAGCGTCAAAGATTTAGCATTCTGGCCCCTTGTGGCCCCTAATTATGTAACATACGACATAAAAATAATAAAATATAGTTGTAGATCGTTGAGATAAACATCTTTGCTTCAGTAACATATTACAAAATATTAACTAATAAAGAGTTATCGATTGAAGACTTTTGGCCCCTCTTGGCCCCTAATTCGAGTGCCCAGCCCCTTTTTCATGATCTCATCGTACAGCTCTTAGGATTTTGAACACTTTTTGTTCAACAATTATTCAAAAATTCTTTTTCGTTTTTGAGCTATTAGCAAAAGAAATATTTAGGGGCCAACCCTTCAACTCCTTAAAGGGGACGTTTAGCAAAAAATGAAAGGTTGCATATTGTTTAGAACATTAATTTGAACATCTTTTGTTCAATATTACTTATCAAAATATTTTCACTCTCGAGATATAAAGCGTCAAAGATTTAGCATTCTGGCCCCTTGTGGCCCCTAATTATGTAATATACGATATTAAAATTATAATATATAGTTGTAGATCGTTGAGATAAACATTTTTGCTTCAGTAATTTATTACAAAATATTGACTGTTACAGAGTTATCGTTTAAACACTTTTGGCCCCTCTCGGCCCCTAATGTGATGAGTCAGCACTTTTTTCTTGATATCATATTAAAGATCTTGTGATTCTGCACAAATATTGATCAGTATGTTTTAACAAAATAATTATACTTTAAAAGATATGATGGAAAATGTCTCAAAATTTCAGTCATGATTCATGTCTTAATTTTTGACCCCTACCGAGCTTCCATACTAAGCACTTCCGGAATATTTGAAAGTATAGGTGCAAAACTATAATATGTTGTCTATCAGTCCTGAAAAGGACAGCATTCTAGCTTTTATCGTTTTTGAGTTTTTGTCCGGACAAAATGGTCACTAAAAATTCGATTAAAGGGCGATAACTTCCGACCGGAAGTGAATTTTCAAAAATTAAAAAAAATGAATAAGGTTCACATTATTATAGATCATCTCTGAAAATTTCAAGGAAATCGACCAAACCGTCTCTGAGAAATCGTCTGCACAAAAATTGGTATGGAGAAAAATAATAATAACTAGAAACGATCTCGTTGCGAGCAACGAGAGGTCTTCCGTCCGATTCAGGAAAAAAAATCTCGTAAAATCGAGCTGAAAAGTGATTCAAAATTTTGGTTGCAAAGAGGATTGAACCCATGTTGCCTTTTTCTGTTTTATCCCCAACGCGCAAACCATAAAGCTTTTGGGAGTACTGCTCTAAATATACTTGTGTATTTACTTTTGCAACAGTACACCTGTCTAAGAATTATAAAAGGCGGGTCACTATTAATAATTTGCGCCAAATGCCACGAGTAAATATTCTCGCATTTTCTTTGAACTTATCTATTAAATAGGTGTGATAGCTTCAATGAAATAAGATAAATAAAACGTTCTTATCGCCTTTATTTTATTTCGACGTTTAAAAAGTCTTTGTATACATTACATATATCGTATCTAGCCCAGTTACACTCAAGTAGTGAAACGGAAATTAAGTGTTAAGATTGACACTGAATTGCAACGAACTACTACGTGAAAGTCCAATTAGTTTTTTTACATTTCATGAATCCATATGTCAGAATGGTTTAATCAAACGCTCAGCTGCCTCCATAAACCCCAATTGCGAAATGGCGGAATTGACAAAGACAGCCGCCATCTGGGGCCCGCTTCAGATTTTCAAATATTAATATCTAGAATTCAGATAAGCCAATTTTCAAACAACTTATATAGTAAGCATCAAATTGTTAAGATGAATACTTTTGCTCAGTAATGTATAACAAAA